>NW_026935234.1:0-64080 GCF_032062105.1 Saccostrea cuccullata | reverse complement strand
TAACACATAATATATTAATTAGTGTGTTTCAGATGATCGATTATGAAAAACAATAATCGATCATCGGAATCGATAGCATTTTTTCATCGACAATCGATGTTTTCCGATTATCGATACAACACTATTTTGATAAGTAATATTGAACAAAAGATGTTCAAAATAATATTCTGAGCAATATGCAACCTTTAATTTTTCGCTAAACATCCCCTTAAGGGAGTTGAAGGCTTGGCCCCTAAATATTTCTTTTGCAAATAACTCGAAAACGAAAGAGAATATCTGAATAATTGTTGAACAAAAAGTGTTCAAAATCCAAAAACTTTAAGATGAGAAAAAGGGACTGGGCACTCAAATTAGGGGCCGAGAGGGGCCAAAAGTCTTTAATCGATAACTCTTTAGCAGTCAATATTTTGTTATACACTACTGAAGCAAAAATGTTTATCTCAACAATCTTCAACTATATATTATGATTTGAATGTCGTATGGTGCATAATAAGGGGCCATAAGGGGCCAGAATGCTAAATCTATGATGCTTTATATCTCAAAAGTGGGCAATATTTTGATAAGTAATATTGAACAAAAGATGTTCTAAATAATGTTCTAAACAATATGTAATCTATCATTTTTAGCTAAAGGTCCCCATTAAGGAGTTGAAGGGTTGGCCCCTAAATATTTCTTTTGCAAAAAACTCGAAAACGAAAGAAAATCTCTGAATAGTTGTTGAACAAAAAGTGTTCAAAATTCAAAGAGCTTTAAGATGAGATCAAGAAAAAGGGGCTGGGCACTCAAATTAGGGGCTGAAAAAGGCCAAAAGTCTTTAATCGATAAATCTTTAGTAGTAGATATTGTGTTATACATTACTGAAGCAAAAATGTTTATCTCAACAATCTTAAACTATATATTATGTTTTGAATGTCGTATGATGCATAATAAAGTGCCATAAGGGGTCAGAATGCTAAATATTTGACGCACTATATCACAAAAGTGGGAAATATTTTGATAAGTTATATTGAACAAAAGATGTTCAAAATAATGTTCTAAACAATATGCAACCTTTCATTTTACGCTAAATGTGCCCATTAAGGAGTTGAACGGTTGGCCCCCAAATATTTCTTTTGCAAATAACTCGAAAACGAGAGAATCTCGTAATAGTTGTTGAACAAAAAGTGTTCAAAATCCTGAGAGCTTTAAGATGATATGAAGAAAAAAGGGATGGTCCCTAATATTTGGGGCTGTGATGGGCCAAAAGTCGAATTTTTAAGTCTTAATGTTCAATGTCTGTTTACAGATTATGGAGGCAAAATCGTTCTTCTTCACAATCTTTATCATTATTTTAGAACAAAAATCTCAATCAAAATCTTATCTCATCTTATCAAAAATCGGACGGAAGACCCATTCGTTGCTCGCAACGAGATCGTATCTTGTTATTATTATTGTTTTTTTTTCTTACCGATTTTGTGCACGCGATTTCTCGAAAACGGCTCGATGGATTTCCATGAAACTTTCAGGAATTATGTAACATCGCTCGAACCTTATGCCTTTTTTCTGTTTTGATGACGTCACTTCCGGTCCGTAGTTATCAGCTTTTTAATGATTTTTTAAGGGTCAGTTTGTCCGCACAATTTCTCCTAAACGGCTTTAGATAGACACATGATACTTTCAGGTATGGTAGACCAATGTATTTCATTTTTATCGGAAGTTCCTCACGTCGGCGCTCGCTTTGACCCGAAAAGAGACGTATCGCGAATTTCAAAATTTTTAACACCCTTTCTACGATAGATTTTTACATGGAAATATTTTGTTAAAACATATAGAACAAAAGAAGTGTAGAATCTCAAGATCTTTCGATTGATATTTCGTAAAAAGGGCTGGTCCCTAAAATTAAGGGTCTAGGTAGAGGGGCCGAAAGTTTTTTCTTTATATCTCAAAACGTATTTAGAATTTGTAATACGTCAAAGAAGCAATGTTGTTCAAATAGTCAAGCTTTATCTAATGGGGTCGTCAAAATACGTCCGGCATCGTCACTTCCGGTCAAAACCGGAAGTAGTCGGAAAACGCTTATTTTTGCATTTCTCGACAAGTTTTTAGGTAACATATTTCTCTGGGAGCATAAAAATTAATTTTTCGTCTGTCGTCGTCACTTCCGGTCAAACCGGAAGTAGCCAAAAATAGCTTATTTTTGCATTAATTAACATAGCTGAAGAGGAGTCTAACCATTTTTAGGCGTTTTTTTCTCATTTTTGTTAAATTTTGTAGAATTCCAAGATCTTTAATATGATATCTCAAAAAAAGGGCTGGCCCCTAAAATTAAGGGCCTAAAGAGGCCGAAAGTTTTTCCTTTATATCTCAAAAAGTATTGAGAATTTGTAATACGTCAAAGAAGCAAAGTTGTTCAAAATGTAAAGCTTTATCAAACTGGATCGTCAAAATACGTCCGGCGACGTGACTTCCGGTCAAACAGGAAGTAGTCCAAAATTGCATATTTTTGCTGTTCTTGACAGGTTTTTGGATATCATATGTCACTAGAAGCTTAAATCTCAATTTTTTTAAAATGAAAGTTACTTCCGGTCAAACAGGACGGAAGACCTACTCGTTGCTTTGCAAGGAGCTCGGCTCTAGTTATTATTATTTTTTTTTACCGATTTTGTGCACGCGATTTCTCGAAAACGGCTCAACAAAATCTTATGAAACTTTCAGGACGTATGGAACATTACTTAAACCTTATGCGTTTTTTCCGTTTTGATGACGTCACTTCCGGTCTAGAGATATCGTCGATTTTTTTTATTTTTAAGGGTCATTTTGTCCACAATTTTCCCGAAAAACGGCTCTAGATAGAAACTTCAAACATTGAGGCTAGGTAGAACTATCTTTTGAAAGGTGCATCAGGTATACCAAATTTACCGGAAATGACGCACGTCGGCGCTGCTATGGTCCGAAAATAGACCTATCACAAATTTCAAAATTTCTCGCGCCTTTCCTTTGATATCGTTTTACCTGAAAATATTATGTGAAAACATAAAGAACAAAAGATGTGTAGAATTCCAAGAACTTTCAAATGATATCTCGAAAAAAGGGCTGGCCCCTAAAATTATGGGCCTAGAGGGGCCGGAAGTTTTTCCTTCATATTTCAAAAAGTATTGAGAATTTGTAATACGTCAAAGAAGCAAAGTTGTTCAAAATGCCAAGCTTTATCTAATGTTGTCATCAAAATACGTCCGACGACGTGACTTTCGGTCAAACCGAAAGTAGTCCAAAATTGCATATTTTTGCTGTTCTTGACAGGTTTTTGGAAATTATATATCACTAGAAGCTTAAATATTATTTTTCCGTCCGTCGACTTCACTTCCGGTCAAACCGGAAGTAGCCAAAAATTGCTTAATTTAGTACTAATTAACAAAGATTTGGAGAATTAAACCATTTTTGGACTTCATTACTCTTTTTTTAAAAATGAAACTACTTCCGGCCAAACAGGACGGAAGACCTTATCGTTGCTTTAAATTTGCAACGAGCTTGGCTTTAGTTATGGTCTTCCGTCTTAAGCGGGAGACCTTCTTGTTATTCGTTGGTTTCTTTTCCACTGTTTTTATTTTTATTTTTTCCTACCGATTTTGTGCACGCAATTTCTCAAAAACGGCTGGTTATATTTTTATGAAACTTTCAGGTCTGATAGAACATAAAAATACTTTATGCATTTTCTTAAGTTTTGATAACGTCACTTCCGGTTGGAATATTTTCGCATTTTTGTGATTTTTAGGGGTCAGTTTGTCTTCTTAAAAACCGCTCATCACAGGAAGATTAAACATTTTCTGGAAGATAGAGCAACATATGTAGATTTGCATTGTGTTGTTAACTTTCACTGGAAGTACTGCACGTTTACGCTCGATATGGTCTGAAAAAAGTAATATTGAGCGTTTCAAAATTTCTAACACTTTTTCTATAATATCATTTTACTTGTAAACATTTTGTTAAAACATATAGCACAAAAGTTGTGAAGAATTGTGAGATCTTTCAAATGATCTCTCGAAAAAAGGGCTGAGCCCTATAAAAGGGATCTAGAGGGGCCAAAAGTTTTTACTTTATATCTCAAAAAGTATTGAGAATTTTTAATATGTCACAGAAGCAAAGTTGTTCAAAATGTCAACCTTAATCTAATGAAGTCGTCGAAATACGACCGGCGTCGTCACTTCCGACCAAACCGGAAGTAGTCAAAAATGCGTATTTTTTGCCGTTCTGGTCAAGTTTTTGGGTAACATATGTCTGTGGGAGCATAAAAATTAATTTTCCGTCCGTCGTCAGCACTTCCGGTTAAACCGGAAGTAGCAAAAATGGCTTATTTTTGCATTAATTAACATCGCTTTGGAGGATTCAAACCATTTTTAGGCGTTATTTCTCATTTTTGTTAAAAATGAAAGCTACTTCCGGTCAAACAGGGCGGAAGACCTACTCGTTGCTTTGCAACGAGCTTTGCTCTAGTTATTATTATTATTGTTTTTTTTCTTACCGATTTTGTGCACGCGATTTCTCGAAAACGGCTGGATAGATTTTCATGAAACTTTCAGGACTGATAGAACTTCAAACAAAGCTGAAACCATTTTTTTTATGACGTCACTTCCAGTTTTGAGATTTCCGCGATTTAGTGATTTTCAGGGTGTCTCATTGTTCATCATTTTTCTCTAAAATGCCTTTAAACAGAAACATAAGATTTTCAGCGATGATAGAGCAACGTGTGCTCTTTTGTCACACACCACTCTATTTCTCCGGAAGTGCCGCACGTTGGCGCTCGATATGGCTCGAAAAAAGTTCTATCAAGGACTTAGAAATTTTTGACACCTTTTCTGCAATATCTTTTTACATGTTAACATTTTGCAAAGACATATAGAGCAAAACTGGTTAAGAATGTCACGATCTTTCGAAAGATATCAACAATAAGGGGCTTGCTCCTATAATAAAGGGCCAAAAGGGGCCGAAAAATTTTTCTTTATATCTCAAAAAGTATTGAGAATTTGTAATACGTCTAAGAAGAAAAGTTGTTCAAAATGCCAAACTTTATCTAATGAGGTCGTCAAAACACGTCCGGCGACGTCACTTCCGGTCAAACCGGAAGTAGTCAAACATTGCATATTTTTGCCGTTCTTGGCAGGTTTTTGGATAACATATGTCACTAAAAGCTTAAATCTTAATTTTGTGTCAGTCGACGTCACTTTCAGTCAAACCGGAAGTAGCCAAAAATGTTCAATATTGCAATAATTAATATAGATTTGGAGGATTAAACCATTTTTAAACTTACTCATTTTTTTTTAAATGAAAGTTACAGATGCACTTCCGGTCAAACAGGACGGAAGACCTACTCGTTGCTTTGCAACGAGCTCGGCTCTAGATCTGATCAAAATCTTTTTAAAATTGGGACATCACGGAAAGACATAGCGTTTTGAGTTGCTGATCTTGTAAAAGAATAGCTAAGTTTTGAAAGAAATTAAAACATTGAAAAAGGAAATTATACAACGAGAACTATTGTTAGAAAAATCAATTTCAAGCGCTAGAGAAAGATTATAATATGTGATTATTGAACTAAAATGTTAAAAAGTATAGGGATAGTACTTTTAAGAAATTTTTGACGCTATGTTTTTGACGTTACATTGCCGTTAAGTATGCTCGGCGGGTACAAAACACGTTGATTTAAAATTGAAGAAAATTGATTTCTTTTAAATCGAATGAAATGAAACTTCATACATCAACAAAAGAAATATTTTTACATGGTATATTGAGCTTATTTTAAATTTCTTGAATGAAGTGTAACGAAGATTGACATCGTCCACGAACTTTTCGAGCAATCCTCGTACAATTTAACATTGAGTCAAATGCTGACTGAACTGACGTTTTTGAAACCGATTGTTAGTCCATTATTTATACACTGAATTGACGACGGATTTTCCGTTATTTCACGATGAGCAATAAGCACACATCGGGTGTGACCGGTCAGCAAGGGATGCTCATTCCTCTATGACACCTGATCCAATCTTTAATGTTTCGGAGGTCCGTGCTTGCTCTGCTTCTATTTCGTATTGTTTTATGTACTTTGATATTGAATACTGAACGCTATCTTCATATCCTTCTCAATACATCTTATTTAAACCAAGTAAAAATCTGAGGTTATTTAATGTTGCGCACTGCGCGTTATTACATTTGCGTATGAGATCAACGCAGAATACAATAATGCAAAATGTAAGAACATGGTTTTTAGATGATAACATTATGTGCATGTGCTATTTTAGTTTGTCATGACGTAATTTGGTGTTATATAGTTGTGGCATTGTTGTTTAATAAAACACAATGCTATAAACAAATTTTTATTGAATTTTTGTATCGTGTTCAAAACAGACAAAACTATTAGAATGAGACAAACGTTACGGCTTTTACTTATATAAATAAATCTACGAGTATCTCTTTTCTGACTCTGTATTTGAATATTATTTAAATACTAATAAAACATAAACCAAACTTTGATTGACATGACTATTTATAAACTAGATGCTGTCATGAGACAGAAATACCCGCACTAAGGTATTTGCATCTAAATACACGCTCCTACATATTGGGCGGCTTTCCAAGGGAAAAGTCAAAATAATTCTAAAATTTACATGTATTCATCAAATTGAGTATGAAATTCTCAGACCCTGTGACCTATAACTCAGAACCTCTTATATTTATTTTACATGCTTAATTCATTATATACCAGTTTGAATTCTATTAATGATGTAAATTAGATTTTGATAAATGTTTTGCTCATAATAGGACCTTTTTAAATTTACTAATCCCCCCTCGACACCTCAATCACACAGCATATACTTTTTGGAATAGGCTAGATGGAAAAGTTTTGTTAAAATATCGTTTGTTATGAATTAATTTAAAATTTGTTCTTGCACTATACATGTTAACATGTAACTTCCTGCATCACATCACGTTGCGTCAGCCATTATCATATTTTAGATTAAACACCATTCGGCTCACCTCGGCCGATTCCCACTTCATCATCTGATAAGGTGACGGAATCGACGAAGGTTTGCCGAATGGAATACGCAGTACAGTTAAGGCGCGCAATGGAAATATCAACTAAATTTTGTATTTAAGAATGTATTTCAAATCGGGGTGGCGATTATTTTTAGTACAATATTTATATCGGATAATTATGATTAATTACTACATATCGAGAACAATTATATTTTATATTTAGACTAGTCACGTGATGCGGCAGTGACGCGATTTTCGCACATTGACTTGAAGTATTGATGGTACACATAAATATCAATAGTGCAAGGTCATAACCAAGTTAAATTGCCAAGTTTAGTATATAAATATTTTCAACACGCATTGTAGTTTCTAAAATATCCTGTCTAAATACTGCAATTTCATTGTAAAAATTATGCTTGTATGACCGAATGCTATATTTTTTGCTGGTCAGCGTCATGAAATATTAATATAATTAAACTGTTTTTTAGATTTCATCAGGATCGCAGTACTTTTCAGATACCTTAATAGTTCTATAGTTGAAATGTAAAAGCTTACTTTGATCCACAGAGCGTATGCCCTTGCACTATATCGATTTATTAAGACATACCACATTACCCTCCGATGTACTTGCATAGAAATATACGGCAGTGTCAGTTAAATACGTAATATACAGAAAACATATTAATAAAATAGCGAAGAAGACATTAAATTCAATTTATTGGCACATAGAATATCTGTAAATAATATTTTATTTAATTAGAGAATACATATTTTGTTAAGAAAATATTACTTGATCTGTCTTTCACCGCATACAAACTACGTCACGTGGTAAGAAATGACGTCATATTGACAAGGGTAATGCGACCAGTGTCTTGTTTATAACTTGTTATGTGAGATTCAACTAACAACAAAACAACACGCTTTAGTACGTTTTTATGTAGTTTGATGATTTCTTACTGGTTAAATTAGCAGATAAACTCATTTTGTGGCATTTTAAAGAAATGTTGTATGACGTATATTGTGTATGATGTCATAGTCAAGTTTTCCCGTGCAAATTAGGCTCCGCCTCCTTTTTGTAACCTTAACTGTGCTGCGTAGCACATGCTGCAGTCTGGTGTGCATTGAATTAATTCATTTTGTGTTATAATTGGATTATATTTCATAAAGTTGACAAGACCGGCAGTCGGTAAGTACAGGTTTAAGTATAGTGGAGGGTAAAATAAACCCAAACGATTAGGTTAAAGTTCAAAAAGATTCAAAGATCATCGCATATGCCACACTAGACGAATTTAATATTGTGAAGTTATCTCCCGTTGTTGATGTGACATTCAGTTACTGCCAATACTGGTGCGGATCCAGAAATTTTTTTCGGAGTAGGGAGAGGGTTCACATCTCAGTCAAAAAATTCCAGCCCAGAATTTCCTGACAAGCATGAAAAAAATTGACAAATAAACAATATAAAAACAATGATATTGGGGTCAATGTTTTCTAAGTTAGGGGGAGGATGTCCAAAGTCATTTTTTATTTGCTTCAGTATATAGGCCTAGTCTTGTTTAAACAACAAAGCAAATTCCAGGGGGGCGGGGGGGGGGGGTCCAATCTCCCTACCCACTCCCTGTCCCTGAAATAACAATCTATTTTGTGATTCCAATTAAATAGTATATTTTTTTTTCCATTTGACTAATTATACATATTTTGATTCTTGTGTTTATATTATGTCTGTCTATTTGTTTGCAAAAATTATAACCTTGCCCATAAGTTTTAAGTGGGATGGGCTATACAAATGGCTTCCACATTTGATAGGTTTATTTCTTGTGACAATTAAGACCTTTTTTTTGGGTACCATTAATTTTTACCTCTGATCGCTTGACCTAGGATACACATTTTTACAAGAAAAATACCAAACTTTAAACGTGGCCTTAATTTTGATCAGTAGGTTCTAGGGCTTTCATGCTTAACATGTGTATTTATTGTGAAGTGTCAACAGTTATAAATATGTTTGACCTTGAACTCTAGGGTCAAGCCTAGGGTCAAGCCCACCTAAAAAAAATTAACCTTTGCAATTAACTTTTGAACAGGAAGTACTAGGCATTTCTTATTTCACATTTGCATTCCTTGTGACAAGACTTTCTTCTGATATCAACATTTTGAACCCTTTGACCTTGACCTTTGGCTTTGACATATATTTGTGAAACTTCAACCTTCGCCATACCCTAGACTTCCATACAGGGACATCAGTGTTTCACAAACACATCTTGTCTTCATTATTATTTGGTGGTGCCTCCATATGAGGGAAAAATTCCAAAGAGAGATGTATACACAACAACAAACAAATTACTACTAAAGAAAATATAAAACATGAATATGTTGGTCATGCATATCTCTGCATGAAAAAAAAACAGCTTTTCAAACACTGTAACCATATTGTAACCCTTTCAAAACACTCATTTGAGCTTTTCTGGTTTCCTTATCATATAACGTCTGTTGTGACGTGTCGTCCATCTGTTTGTCTGAAAACTTTTTAAATTTTTAACTTCTCTAGAACCACTGGGCCAATTTTACCCAATTCATATAGAAATATGTACATTTGTATGTCAGACTGTCCATCTGTATCAATAAATTTAACCTTGGTCATCACGGTCATATCTACTGAATGAGAAGAGACATGGAATTCATATTAAACTTATGTACTAGTATTTATCTTTGAAAATGACATGTTTTTTTTGTTACATGTGACCTAGAAGTTTGACCTACTTGCCAAAAAATTAAATTGTTATAAATTCATCATTTTGAAAGAGAAAAGTTAGGGCATTCATATTATAATGCATGCATATTTTTACCCCCTGGGGCAAAATCAAAATTCCGAAACTTTACTGCACATCTACATGATCCCACCAACCATCTCCCAAAAGATGATTAGGCTGCTGAGTAAAATTTAAGAGGAGTTCAGGAAAGACGGGGCTTTTTGCATAAACAACATCATTTTTCGACCCCCATTTGACCCCCTGGGGCAAAATCAAAATTCCGAAACCTTACTGCACATCTACATGACCCCACCAACCATCTCCCAAAAGATGATTAGGCTGCTAAGTAAAATTTAAGAGGAGTTCAGGGAAGACGGGGCTTTTTGCATAAAAAACGTCATTTTTCGGCCCCATTTGACCCCCTGGGGCAAAATCAAAATTCCAAAACCTTACTGCACATCTACGTGTCACCACCAACCATCTCCCAAAAGGTGATTAGGCTGCTGAGTAAAATATAAGAGGAAATCAGGGAAGACGGGGCTTTTTGCATAAAAAACGTCATTTTTCGACCCCCGTTTGACCCCCCGGGGCAAAATCAAAATTCCGTAACCTTTCTGCACATTTACATGACACCACCAATCATCTCCCAAAAGATGATGCTACTGTGTAAAATGTAGGAGGAGTTCAGGGAAGAAAATTGTGACAGACGGACGGACGGACGGACAGACGGACGGACATGAGTAACAACAATATACCCGAACTTTCTTTAGAAAGTGCGGGTATAATCAGTTTGTACTATACAGCAACACTCGCTTAGTAAGAACACTGATTCCACCTAGAATGTTTTCAATTTCCATGTTTGATCTGCTTTTGATTTGTGTTTTTGATATATATTTTTTGCGTGCATATTATGCTTAAAAAATGTTTTTTTTAATTTCCATTTGTTTCATATAATTCAATTCGAAAGAGTTGTAAAACTTGCAGGCTAGGGATATATGAATATGTAATTTGTTGATCATTGTGCTTTAACTTTTTTATAGACACGTGCAAAGAGTGTTTTAAAAAAATTATTTTCTATGAAAGCAGAAATTTTCGTTGGGGATAAAAAATTTTGTTTGTTTCGTTTTTTACGAATTATTCACGAAATTAAAGTCTAGTATGTTCAATTTTCTATTGGAATCAGGTGCCATGGAGGAGTGAGCATCCCATGCCGATCTGGACACACTCGAGGTGTGTTCCTTGTCTTGATCGATTATTGGTCAATATATTGTTTTAATTCAGACGAATGCCAATTGCATTAATGTATAAATAACTTTGTTAATTTTTTGAAACAGTTTCTATGAGTGTTTATATTTAACCTGATCTCTATTTATACACGCACTTTCTAAAGAAAGTTCGGGTATATTGTTGTTACTCATGTCTGTCCGTCCGCCTGTCACACTTTTCTTCCCTGAACTCCTCTTACATTTTACACAGTAGCCTAATCATCTTTGGGGAGATGGTTGGTGGTGTCATGTAGATGTGCAGTAAGGTTTCGGAATTTTGATTTTGCCCCAGGGGGTCTAATGGGGGTCGAAAAATATGACGTTTTTTTTATGCAAAAAGTCCCATCTTCCCTGAACTCCTCTTACATTTTACACAGTGGCCTAATAATCTTTGGGGAGATGGTTGGTGGTGTCATGTACATGTGCAGTAAGGTTTTGGAATGTTGATTTTGCCCCAGGGGGTCAAATGAGAGTCGAAAAATGACGTTTTTTATGCAAGAAGCCCCGTTTTCCCTGAACTCCTTTTACATTTGACTCAGTAGCCTAATCATCTTTTAAGAGATGGTTGGTGCTGTCATATAGATGTGCAGTAAGGTTTCGGAATTTTCATTTTGCCCGGGGGGTCAAATGGGGGTAGATTTTTTTTTTGTAATATTTGATATTTTTAATCGCCCTACACTCTAGAACTTCCCTAATATTTTATGTATTAGCTTTAAACCATGATCATTTGGAAAATGATTGGTTTGTTTTGCGTATGTATATGTGTAAACTGGTTTCAAAATTTGCATTTTCATGTGGATGGCAGAAAGGGGCGGGAAAAATGGCCCCTGCCTAACCCAGGGGGTCATGATTTGTACAAACTAGAATCTACACCTTGAGAATCTTTTCATATTAATCATGCTCTTGTTGTTCTTGAAAAGGAGAATTTTGAGGAATTGTTTCCTTTTGTTCCTAAATAAAACTTTTATCCCTAATTGTGGCCTTACCTAGCCTTTGAGGTCATGATTTGAAAAACTAGAAATATGTCTATAGGACATGAATGTCCCACTGGATGTATATTACTCATGCTACAGGAAAATTTGTATTAGTGTATTAAGTTTGTTGAAAATATCTCGAACAGTTTCTTTTGATTTGAAACTAAAATCTTAATAAATTGGATATAGATTATAAATCCTCACCAAAGTATGTATAAGTGCATGCTAAACATAAAAATGTCTAAAATCATTTCTTAAAAAACTAAGCCAAATACAAATCAAAAAGGATGGAGGTCAAGGTCAGAGGAATGTGCAAGGTGAAGTTTTTGGTGAAGTTATCAGCATATAATGCTTGATAAAAATATCTTGAATGATTTAATGAAACTGAGCTTAACACATTTTCTAAGAAAAAAGAGGTCAAAGGAAAGGTTAGGGCCAAAATGTTAATTGTTGCAGTTGAAAAGCTAACATCAGTATGAATTTACTATTAGCATATGAAGTTTGATAAAACTAAAATTAACGGTTTATCTAAAACTTAGATGAACACATATTTAAAAAAGTGAGGTCAAGGTCAAAGGAAAATTCAAGGTCAAAATAAGTTGATGTATTAATAGCTCTCAGCAGTATGTATCAGCAAATGAAGTTTGATAAATATAGTTTGAATTGTTTACTCAAAACTGATCTAGAAATTAATTTTAGAAAAGTGAGGTCAAGGTCACAGGAAAGGTCAAGGTAAAAAAGAGTGAAGCATTGTTAAGCTTACATAAGTATGTATCATCATGTGAAGTTTTATTACACAACTTGAATGGTTTCTTTAAAATAAAGCTAAACAGTAATTTAAGGAGGCTAGGTGGTCAACAAATTATTTTTTTAATAACCACCAGATATAACTTTAATTTGGGGACATGATATCTTAAGTTTTCAACTATCATTTGGCAAAGAAAAATTTCATAAATTTTAATTTTAAAATTTGATCATTTTATTATATCTTTATATGGAGCTCTTCTTTTAAAGGAGATCAAAATAATCTAAAAATGTCCACAACCACCCAGTCTCTTTAAAGAAAAGTTAAGTGAAGGTCAAAGGAAAAGTCAAAGTCAAAAAAATATTGCTGCAGTTGGATATTTACATCAGTATGCATCAACATATGAACTTTGATAAAAATATCTAGAAAATTTCTTTGAGCCCGATGGAAAAACAGATGGAAGGGTGAAAACTTGAATCTACATTATATGAGGATGTTTTCATCTATCAATATTATACAAGCAAATTCAAAGAATTGTGGTCCTTTGCTTTCTGTGTTTTAGTGAATGGGATGCCATAATTTATGGCAGATTAAACCTAGAAAAAAATATCTTTGTTTCCGCTTTCCCGACCTACCCTAATTTATAGTGTCGACCCTAATTTTTTTTTAATGCTTTTGTCCCATGAAGTGCAAGATTTCACCCAGGGAATCCTAGTCTCCAATTGTGCAAGCTTTTCAAGACAGAAGGAAGTTTGAGTCACCTTTCTATTATAAGTTTAAGTCACAGAAATGCTTGAAAACACCATTTCTTTTGTCTCTAATGTTACTTCTATACACGTTTTGATTAAAGAAGTAAAAAAAAAAAAGAAATCCAAAAAAAAAAAAAAATTGCCTACCTACCCTATATTTTTTCAGCCTGAAAGCGGAAACAAACATTTTTTTCTAGGCCTTTTGTGTCAAATATGCACCCATATCATATATGAATTTTTGAAAATTAGGTCAAAGGGGAAAAATCATAGCATGCTCTGAAACATTTTGTTGCAGGTAATGTACATGTCAAATGTGAAAGTCCTATCTCTTTTGATTCAAAATTTATATATACAATAAGATATTTTTGAAAGGTAGGTTAAACTTCTAGGTCAAGGTCACAGAGTCATGATATATTAAGAAAAGTCTTTTCACATGTAATAAACATTTATAATTTGAATGTCCTTTCTTTTCTCTTTCAAATTGATCAATTTGAAATGTTATTTTCTGAAAAGTGGGTAAAACTTTAAGGTCAAGGTCTCACTTGGGTTAAAAAATCATAGTATATTTAGAAAGTTTTGTGGTAATGTATATGTGAAATATGAAAGCACTATCTCTTATTATTCAAAAGTTATGACCAATTAAGGTTAAATGTATTGTGACAGATGCACATACTAGCTGTTAATAAGATGGACAAACTGACAGACAAATGAGATTTAACGTCCCCTCCCTTTCCCCAAAACGGAGGACAATAATGCCCTTGCTGTTCTTGAGAAAAAGATTTATTATGATTGAAAAAATCCCCTTCATATTTCTTAATGCAAATAAATATTGTGTTTTTATGTCATTTTGTTTGCTGTTAAACATCCCTCTCAGGAATTTTTCACTCATATGGAGACACCACCACTTGTAAAATAATGAGGACAAGTTAGATTTGAGGTCAGCATTCATTTTAGGAGTGTTTAACCATTACGACATAAAGAAATATTAACTCAATCCTTCCCCTCACCCCTTCCCAGACCCCTGTTTGTTTATGTATGCAAACTACTACTTGTATTACATTAAAAAAATTATACAAATAGTTTAATGTGGTCCATCATCAAGTAATCTTATCATTGATGCACTTTTATTTAATTTAATGCAGTCATATTGTGAACATTTCCAGCTCATTAGGAGAGTGGGAATGACCTCCAGGGGTTCATGACCTTTATACCATTAAATTTACATAACAAAATAACACAAGAAACAAAATTATGGATAGTCAAATGGAAAAACTTTCCAACTATACAGGGACAGGGAGTGGATTGGGAGACTGCCCTCTCTCCCCCCCCCCCCCCCCCCCCCCAGAATTTGCCGGACTATAATATATACTGGAGTAAATAAAAACGACTTTGGATGCCCTCCACCTTACAAAACAGACCCAAACATAACTTCTTGTTTTTGCTTCTCAGGAAATTCTGGTCTGGAAACCCCCCTCCCTCCCAGTCCCAGAAAAAAAATCTGGATCTTGTAGGCCTAACTGAATGTAACGTTGATAACGGGGGATAACTCTTCAGAATGTCACTTTAAACTTGAACCTAACCGTTTGCATTGCAAACTATTTTACCCAAATCTATACCAAAACTTTGTACTTACCGATTGTCATTATTTAGGTCCTGTAATCTTCATGAAATATAATCCAATTAAAACACAAAATGAAATAATACCTACTGACATATATGCAATGATGTGTATACCACATTAGTAGCCTACTGCACGTGCAGTGAAATCTAAAAATGATAATACCAATGGTAAAACTAGTACTTAAGTTGGGTACGTGACGCAAGCCCAGTGTGAAGCAGGTTTTCAAATACATGTATAGTGCAAGAACAAATTGAAAATTATCATTTACGAAAGATTTTTTATCTTAACTTTGCCATTTAGGCCTATTTCCAAAAACAGGCAAATAAGGTGTGTTTGTGTGTGTGTGTTGATGGGAGAGGGATGGGGGTTGACTACATTTATTGTGTATATGGCAGCTTTCAAGAAGTTTAGAACTGCCTAATCAAATATAAATAAACTGCACATTTTTAAAAATTCATCAAACACGATTTACACTAATTTGAATAATATTATTTGTTGTTGATCTATAGATATGAGAAGATAGATTTAAAAAGGTCCAATTATGTGCCAAAAATTTATACCCCCCCCCTCTTTATCAAACCTAATTTATATAATTAATTTAATTCTGTTGTTTAATTTCAGACTGGTAATGAAATAAGAATATGAAATACCTATTAGATGGAGGCCCATGGGTCAGATGGTCACCTGAGCAAGCATATTATGCTCAATTTGATAAAACATGTACTATGTAAATTATTGAATTATATTGACTTTTTCCTTGGTAAAGCCCAATATAAAGAAGTGTGCATTTAGAGGCAAACACCTTAGTGCGGGTATTACTGTCTCATGACAGCATCTAGTTTTAGATCTGTCTTTGATTTTGGTCCTCAACCTTAACCCCCTCCCCCGCATTCACGCATTTTAACGCATATACCATTTCCTATTTCTAACGCAAAGTCACGCATATACCGTTTCCCCGCAATCACGCATTTTCACGCACTTTAAAAAGTTCATTTAATCTTTAATTTAATGCCAATTACCTTTAAATTTATACTTGCAAAAATCTCATAAAATAAGAAATGTTATTTTTGTATTAAAATATATCGTCAGAATATTATATACGCTAGACTTTAGAGAAACGTGTACCACGCTAAAAGGTGCTTGCGGGGAAATGGTAAATTTCTATTTCTATGACGTGGACGTTAAGTGTATGTTGCATAACAGTTCAGTAAGTAGTAAAGAGTTAAGCTTGCTTGCTTTTACATATTTACCGGGTATATAGTATTTCTATCAAATTTAGGTCCCGGAGCAAATTTGAGCGAAGAATCAACTTTGAATCCCATATCTATAACTACCAATACCTATACCAATACCTCTACCACTACCACTCATGTACCCATAGTTACCACTGTTGTACCCAACAAACCAAAGAAAATCACGATCCTACGAGAAAACAACTGTAACGGTAAAACACCATTAAAATCATTTTAATTGAATGCAGCTTAAATTTCTTTCATTTGAATATGTGTATTATGAGTGACAATTATTTACATTTTTATAATAAATAAATACAGAAATAATTATAAAAACGATATTTGGACTAATACTGTTTACAAATGAATTAAGAAATAAAAACTGTTGAAAATAGTTTTTGATATAGTTTTTTAATGTACATTGATATGGAACTTGGATCTTTTGAAATAAAAAAACATGTGTTCTTTTCCAGTTCCAACTAGTAAAGATTCTGAAAGTTATTCGATTTCCAGAGGTAATATACTTATAATAAAATTTAATTTTTAAAATTCAAAACATTAAAAATAAATTGTTTTGTATTCAATCCTCATACATAATTATAAGTAATTATATCAACACTATAGTAACTACAGTTTACAATGTTTGGTCATTAGAAAGTGTCTCAAGCAAAATTCAACTATTCAACATGATTCAGAATGTAATGTGATGGTGACAGAGTTTGGATTGAGGAGAAACTCCTGTTATACATTATATTTTAGATATTTTTAAAGCATTATATGAGTTCTACATGTTTTTTTTCCTCCAGGATGGGAATCGATTTCTATATTTAATGATCCCAGTGGAACCAAGAAGTCTGAAATAGCAGTTGTCTTTGATAACGATGAGGACACGTGTTTTACACTCCCAACCCAAGAAGACTTCACGCCTTTCTTAATGATGAGCCTACCGACAGAACCTGTCTTCGGTATTCAGGCAAAAGCTTTCACTCTTAACATATCAGGGATAGGCATATCATGTGACAGGCACTCAAATGCCCGGATGCTTCAGGTAAATAAGACACAAACCTTCTAATGTAAATATTTCTTAAAACAGCTTTTTTAAATTCAACGTAAAGAAGTATAAATTTTAGAGAAAAAAACCTTTCATTAAGGTCTTCTGTTTCTAACGGAAGACCTTCTACTGATTCTGTTGGTAGAGATTATTATTCTTTTTTTTCTTCTACTTCCTAGATGCCAACTTTATCTCACTCATTTATCAATTGATTTCGCTCAAATTTTCAGAGGTACTAGAAGTTACTAAACTCTATCAGAATGCTGTCGAAAATTTCAGAGTCACTTCCAGTTTTGAGTTATTGCCCTTTAAACGAAAATTTATAGGCTTTCGTTTTCAGATAAAGGCTCAGAGACGGCTAGAGCTGGAGCAGAAATTCTACTGATTTTAGATAATAGAGGGATTGGAGTTGTGCACATCGGTTTTTGTTTTTCGATTTCTCTATTCAAAATGGCGCTATGTAGGGATAAAAAATTAGAAGGCTTAAAAGAACCAAAAATTACTCATATTTTGCTTTTTAACTTTAAAACTTAAAATATTTTGTTAAAATATATAGAGAAAAATTTGTGCAGAATTAGAAGACTGACCCATAAATTAAGGGATCTAGAGGGGCCAAAAGTTTTTCCAGATATCTCAAAAGTATTGAGAATTTGTCATACATTAAGGAAGCAAAGTTGTTGACAATCTTTGTCAAAATCTACTGATGTCATCAAAATACGTCCTGTGACGTCGTCGGAAACCACCGCCAAACCGGAAGTTGTCCGAAACTGCATATTTTTGCCGTTTTTGAATGTTTTGGGGAAACATTTGTCACTAGAAGCATGAAACTTAATTTTCCGTCCGTCGACGTCACTTCCGGTCAAACATGAAGTAGCAAAAAATGGCTTACTTTTGCAATTTTCAAAATAGATTTGAAAGATTTAAATCATTAGAGATGTCATTTCTCTCTTTTTTTTTAAAATAAAAATTATTACCGGTCAAACAGGACGGAAGACCTACTCGTTGCTTTGCAACGATCTTTCCTCTAGTTTTGGATATATTTTTTTAGGAATTCTTCAATTTCAGTATCGGTCGACATGGAGCAGTCAATTTATTCTTAGAAACACCAATAACGTGGATAAAGAACACAAAAAAATACTTTTTTCTTTAGAAATCATCAATATTCTTTTCAGATCTATCTTCAGAAAGGTTACGTGAGTAATATTTGCAAGGCAAAGTGGCAGAATTTTGTAAGATTCTGGCTCAATATTGAAAATGTGTGCAAAATTTTGTATAGAATTTCATAAAAACGACAAATGCCCCATATCTAAGCAGCAAGTAATACAATTGATTTCTTTGTATCTTACGGTTTAATAATTTATTTTAACAATTCATGCATCAAAATTTTGCTTGTGTAATTTATCCTTATTAGTTTTTATATTTACAAGTCAGCCAATCGTCGCCGAATCATTAAGCTCTGAGCTACAGTTTGATTTGAACCATCGGCCGAAATTTTGGACACCCTTATTGTCGAACGACGGACGACCGACTTAATTAACTAACCGCCGATGGTCGGACGATGATCGAAGGTTGATCGACGGATAACTTTAATTGAAGAAATTGGCAACCAACGCAGAAAATTATAACTTGGGCCGATGCACACAAATTTGGTCGGCCGACAAAAATAAAAAAGGTCAAAATCGGCAACAGTCAACAGCCGATGAACTGTCGACTGTCACCCGAAGAATTTCATTTTTGCTTCATAAACAGTCTGCCGCTGGTCATTTTTGGAAATGTGACTGTGGTTATACAGCAGAACATATATGATAGTTATTACTATTGTTATTCATTTTGTTATTGATTTTACCCCTCATATCTCTAGGTATCCTACAGAGCCATCAAGGAACCGACCCAGTTCTGTACTCTGACAGACAACAAGGCTGTACCTGACGCTTTTTCACGTTGTGTGTTTCGCTGTGTCTGTCCAGACCCCGCCCACTGTAGAGACGTCAATCTGTATTTAGCCAGCGGTAATGCTAAGGGGGCGTGGTCTCTCTGTGAAGTGAAAGCTACTAATTCCTAAGTTTGTTTGAATTAAGAAGGGAATAGAACTTTTAAATGAGAATAAGAATAACAGGATGAGATTTTAATAGAAGGAATTCTTTGGGATTTTTAATATCCTAGTCAGAAAAGTGGTGAAAATTAATGATGTTGATGAAAATGAATTAGTTGAAAATATACAATGTCATAATGTTTTTCAATGAAGAAATGTATCAGTTGGGTTGTAATTTTTATTAAGATTTTCGATGTTTTGCTAAGAACATTACAAAACGTGTTATTTCTTTCAATTAAAAATATTCACTTTTTATATGTTAAAAGGTTAAACATTTGTTATTTTTGGAGGAATTATATATATTGATGTTTTGCTTTTTTATTTGAAAATGGAAACAGTCATTATTGAAATGTAAAATTTATAAATGTGATTTTTGGGGGAATATAACCAGTCTATTAAAATAAGAGTGGATAAAATCAATTTCCATCTGTTTCTATATCTTATAACAGCTTGTTATATTTTTCCAAAATCAATGAAAAACCCAAACATTTAAAAAAAGACCATTAATATATTATTATATAAGATAATTATTTCTCATTGATTTACGTAATTGTTCAGTGTAATACAGAAACAAATGGAGATAACGAAAATCTTATTCATTTCTGTTTTCATACTTTTTATAAAATGTAAGGTTTGAAATATTCTTTCAAAATTAATGACAAAGGGAATTAAAAAAGACAAACATTAAAACATAATGTTTTTATTCTTTTATTTATTTATTATAATTATATATTATATTATATTATATTATAATTATAATTATTCTAATTATTTATTCTCCCACACATCTGGTAAATAGAAAGAAAATCATAGTTGTCATATTGATACATATCATCATGTGACAAAAACAAAGCTATTGCTTATTATATATAAACATTTCTTAAATATTTTCAAAATCTACTATAATTCTCTTTATAAAGAATCTAGAAAAAAATGGGAAGAAGCCTACATCAATAATTGTTTTATTTTCATTCAAATAAATCTTTTACTAACATACTAATTAGTATTATAAATAGGAAAACAATTAATGTCTTTTAAGATATTTACCTCTAGTAAGCAGTATGATTATGAAAGCATTTCTGATTAACATTCACATAAAAGATATACATGTAGATCATAATTTTGAGAAGTTTTTGTGTATGTACTCCGATCTAATGAAGATTAAATCTTCTTTAAATGATGATTCACGAGGGTTATTATAAAGGAAATGACATAAAAACATTCTTTTCAAAATTAGAAGGGATACAGGGATACAATGTCATTGTGATATCGAGATATTGATATGTGTTCAAATTGTGACTCTTGGGTTAAGTAAGTGCCATGAAAGTGGCTCAAACTTTACATAGAGATAAATAGTCGATCTTATAAACATTTGTGATATAGATATACGTTCATCATGTGACAAAAAATGAGATTGATTGTCAAACGTCACAATCAGGAGGGGATCAAAACAGATATAGTATTTTATACCCTTGTAGTAAAGCAGGTCAGGTGGTACTAAGATAAGTATGTTTGTCCATTGATCCCTGGCTTTTCTTTCCTTGTATTAGATACGAGGGTCCATAAAGTTCTTGGACAAATGCTGTAATTTACTTCATAATGACAGAACTGGCAAATAATGTAAACAAAAATAGTTTAATAGAGATCATAATTTGATGAAAAATATATAATTAAAGAATACACACTTTTTCATAACTTAAAAAGTGTAATTACTTCAAAGAAATGGATTCTGATTGATTGATTGTATATTGTTTAACGCCGAGTAGACAATTTTTCAGCCATATTTCAGCGGATATATGGATTCTGAATTTGTACTACTTTCATCGTAATAGGCAACTTGTCATTTTTATGTCACACTAACAAATTTTTGCAATAGTATTTATTTTAATGCAATAAGTATTTTGATATTGTGATCCCCTGCTGACTGTGACCTTATCTTATCCACCTCCAATGAGTAATAAATCTGTAGAACAGTTTATCCAAGTTGCCACTTTCTAACATATGATAATTCGTTTGAAATTCTCAAAAGTTTTATTAACAATGAATTGTATTTTTTTTTGCGGACACAAAATATAAAGATGAGAAATAAACCAATTTTGTAAGGAGCGATAATCAGAATTTCCAGTAATAACAACTTTAAACTTAACTGAAAAATTATGAAAATGGGTCTGAAAACGCCATTGACTTGACTGCACTAGGAAAAGTTCTGATGATAATAAATCATATTCACCCGTGTCTTATTAGGGATAAACATATTCCCCCATCTCAACAAAATCAGGTTATTGTTCCAATTGTATGCGTTTTGTTCTAAATATTAATAAATGAGTCAGTACAACGTTTGAAAAGAAATAAACATATGCCATCATAGTCACAAAGCACCACATTACTCGCTGTCTTTTATCACGTTACATGTGTGTGGTCTTTATATCTCTCAGTTTTACATCAGGATTGACTACAGCAATGTTCCGGATGAGGGAAAGCCCCAATATAAAAATATCACACACTGTAAGCTTCCTCGCTGTTTTCAAAGTTTATATTTGTGCAGTCATCACACCTACCACCTACCACCTACCAGCCTGGGTATTAAAAAAGCACGATTGTTCCAGATGAAGGCTAAAAAATGTCCACATCAGTTAACAATCCTGAAATTCACTTCAAAATCAAGAGTTTTAAACAAATAACAAAACAAGATCTGCCTCTAGGTTCTATTTTCTCCCAAGCTTATATCAACATGGTGTCACATGTCTTATAAAATTTATAGAACATAGCTGATTTAATTTTAATATTCAAATCAATTTAGGAAAATTTAGTATCGTTAGCAGGCAGTGCAGCCCAGCTGAACGTAGTACTTGATTTATTATCACGCCATAAATACGGATATCTTATTTTCATCACAAAACAGTGGTTTTCTACTTCTTATAATGTCTTCAAAAATTTCATATTGACTTAAATGACATTGTAGATCAATTTTATGGACATCCCTCTTGTGTGAAATCTATACAATTTGTTTTATCCTAGTAAATGTTTTTTGTTATACCTCTAGTTGTAGTTGTAGTTATAAATTGTAGATATTGTTTGTAATAGATTTGTTGATAATTTTATAAGCGTCCTAAATGTTGATATTGATTATATCGTATTGCATAACATGCTGCTTCTGTATCTATAATTGCCCTGAAGGAAACATATATCTGAGATATTTTAGCAAGGTCAGCTTTGTTTAATTAAATACTCCATATGATTAACATAAGATTAATTCAAACATACAAATCATCAAAGTAATATTTAAATTGTTCAAATGATCGCCCTTCGGGTCGGGATATGGTCACAATTGGAGTCGATTAATTAGTAAGAAATTTGTTTTTTAATTAGGTTATTGAATGACTAGTGTTGTTGTCTGTCTTGTGCCGTATTTATTTGAGCTCTGTTGTTGTACATGTAGATGTTGTTTGTGATAAGCACGTTGTTAATTGTGTTACCGGTTCTGCTGCTGTTAAATCTAGGATTTACCAATGAATGCTGCTTTTATTATTCTGATTGCCTTATGTATATTTTACTTTGTGATACAAATCAATGCAGGAATATGAATATAAAAAATGTGTATTTTACCTATGAAAGCAAAACCTCTTGCAGTAAGTTTTTATAATTGGCACTGTGAGAATTTTTTTTTTTGCGAATTATTTCTTATATAACAAGGTATTGGCTGCATATCATTTGTGAGGAAGTAAAAACATATTTCAAGTTAAAGACTACACCATGTATTTCCTACAAATATACATCGACCATTGCTTCCAAACTTTTCAATTACAAAAACACTTTACATGGCCTGGATATCGACCATCTGAAAAATAATCCTCCTTCGTGTTCATGTTCTTCTTCGCCCTATAACTATATTCCTGCTGGACACGTTATTACAGGTGACGTAAATATAGTTCGTAATGAGGACCTTAGATCACTTTTTTTAAAAGGTCCTAAATATAGGGAACCCCGATCCTTCAACTGGCGTCGGAATTTCATAAATATTATGGATTCTGTTGAAAATTACGCCAGACGATGGACCAAATATGAAAAAGAAGACATTGACACCTTGTCAGAATGGATTAAATGTATCAGATCCATGTTAAAGTCACGTATCAAAAGATTGAGGGGCAAAATGAAAACCATCTATCTTTCTGTGTTCAATAAACCAGAAGTGAAAAAAGAATTGGATAGATAACACGATCAGTACGTACTGGATCCTGGCGACAAAGCAGGTAACAACATTTTCTTCGTTTGTAAGGCTCATTATATAAATTGCATTCTAGAAGAACTTGCATTTAATTCTACAAGTGGTAATCCTACTTATACTCATACTTCTCTTTCTAAGGAAGAAATTCTTCAAAATCACCTGTCAGTTTTGAATACTTTTAATATTCCACAGAGCCAAAATGAATTTGAACTACCTTATATATATTATATTGGATTCCGAAACTTCATAGGAATCCTTACAAACAAAGATACATTGCAGTTTCCAGTAAATGTTCAACCAAGCCTCTTTCGTTACTTCTCACTAAAATATTGACAGTAGTGAAGGAAAAACTTCAAGAGTACTGTGCAACTATATACTCAAGAAGTGGTGTAAATCAGATGTGGATACTTAAAAATTCTAAAGAACTTTTGGACAATTTGAAATCACAAGACTTCACAAAAATCAACAGCTTAAAAACTTACGACTTTTTAACTTTATACACAACGATTCCCCACGACAAATTAAAATCCAGGCTTTTTGATATCATTGACAGCTGCTTCTTCAACAAAAATGGAACTCGTAAATTTACTTACCTCGTCATTGGTCATTTGAAAAATTATTTTGTTAAAACAGATTCTGATTGCACACATAAGTACTCTGAAGTTAACATCAAGAAGATGCTTGAGTTTCTGATTGACAATATCTATGTGGTTTTCGGAGACCAGGTATTCCAACAATCTATTGGAATTCCCATGGGTACAAATTGCGCTCCGTTATTAGCAGACTTATTTTTATATTCATATGAAGCAGAATTTATACAAAATCTTATGCGTGAAAAGAAGAAAACACTTGCTGTGGCCTTCAACTCGACATTTAGATATATCGACGACGTATTGTCAATTAATAATGATAATTTCCATTCCTACGTCGATACGATATATCCTGGTGAGCTTGAGATAAAAGATACTATAGAGGCCGACACTTCTGCTTCATACTTGGATATTTTACTTGAGAAAGACACTAATGGTAATCTAACAACCAAGCTATATGATAAACGTGATGACTTTAAGTTTTCTATCGTCAACTTCCCTTACTTATGCAGCAATATACCTTCATCACCTGCATACGGAGTATATATATCTCAGTTGATTCGATACGCAAGAGCGTGCTCTACGTATGAAAAATTTCTTAAACGAGGTAAATTATTGACAAGCAAGTTGATGAAACAAGAATATCAACAGTCTAGTTTAAAGTCATCATTTGCTAAATTCTATGGTCGATACAATGACCTTGTCAGAAAATACAATTTATCATTGAGTCATATGCTGACTGACGTTTTTCATACCAATTGTTAGTCCATTATTTATACACTGAATTGACGACGGATTTTTTCCGTTATTTCCTGATCATGACAACGAGCACACGGCGGGTGTGACCGGTCGGCAGGGGATGCTCACTCCTCCATGGCACCTGATCCCACCTCTGACGTTTCAGAGGTCCGTGTTTGCTCTGCTCTTATTTTGTATATTGTTTAATGGACGTTGAGATTTAATACTGTTCGTTATCTCCATATCCTTCTTTCGAGAGGAGTTTGAAACTGTTGTAGAGATTTAAAATTAAAATTATTAAAATAACAAACTGAAACTTTCCAAAAAGAAATTTCTTTCTCTCAAACAATTCCACGTTAAAAGTGTTATTAATGTTAGTAAGATGTCGATGTTGTAAATGAAAAAATATTCTTTGTTTACTTAATGTATTATTTAAGACTTTTTTCTTACCAAACGAAGTGAATAAAACTTGCGATAATTCTGTTGTTGTCACGTGGTAATTAAACATAACATAACTTATTATGCTCCACCGACTTAGGTACCATAAACATAAAGGGTGTAATTTTGAATGGTATGCAGGAGACATGGACATTTCTTCCTTCTTAAGCACAGACACTCTTGTCTGTAATATTATAAACAGAACCTGGATTGAACGAATAAAATTATTCCATTGCTTAATCTAAACTAAGAAAGCGTATTCTTTTATTACAATAATAAGCCAAAAAACAGGTAAATATTTCTGATACAGTAATAAATCGTGTTTAACAATAACTGTTATTTGAAAAATTATTCAATGCCGAATGACCAATAAATATATATACATGGAATATAACTTCATCAAAACACAGTAGATAATTAGGTCTTTCCACCTTTCTGTGGAAAGACCTCTTGAAATGCTTATGTTTATTATTAGGTCTTTCCACCTTTCTGTGGAAAGACCTCTTGAAATGCTTATGTTTATTATTATTATTATTATTATTATTATTATTATTATTATTTTTCTTCCCGGACTTTTGAAACCGCAAGACTTATCGAAAAACTTTATAGTTCATGATATTGGATATTAAAAGTTATTCTGAAAAACGACCCCCCATGTTTGATCTTTGACCCGTTTCAAAGTTATTGCCCCTTTTGCAAGAAATGCCTGTTATCGCTACTCCTTCGAAACCGTAAACTGTAGAAATATGAAACCTTCACTAAAGTCTTCGACTAATTAAGAGGACTCTGGAATCTATTCATTGCGAAAGTATTCGGTGACCCCTTCAGTGAGTTATTGCCCCTGAAACTTTTTGAATTTTAGAAATAATTAAAAATATTCACAACGAGAAGTGATAGAGACATGGGACCAACTGCATAAGATTCATTGAGCTTTGAGCTTAAAATTCACGTAAAGGTCAAAGGTCAAGGTCATTCCAAAATTGAGAAATTAAGCTCTTTTTATATCTTTTTTGTCTCTTAACTTATACAAACTGTCTTAGCATCATTAATATGTACTCTTAAAACTATTTTAAAGATTCAATTCGTATTCCGTAAGATTGACCCTATTAAAAGTTATCGCCCTTTGTGCGGAAAACCTTGTTATCACTACTACTTCGAAACCGTAAACCGTACAAATATGAAACCTTCACTAAAGTCTTCGACTAATTGAGAGGATTCTGGAATCTATTCATTGTGAAAGTCTTCGATGCCTTCTTCAATGAGTTATTGCCCCTGAAAGTCTTTTAATTTTACAAATAATTAAAAGTTTTCAAAACGAGAAGGTGTAGAGACATGAGACCAACTGCATAAGATTCATTGAGCTTTGAGCTTAAAATTCATGTAAAGGTCAAAGGTCAAGGTCATTCCAAAATTGAGAAATTAAGCTCTTTTTATATCTTTTTTGTCTCTTAACATATACAAACTGTCCTAGCATCAATAATATGTACTCTTAAAACTATTTTAAAGATTCAATTTGTATTCCGTAAGATTGACCCTATTAAAAGTTATCGCCCTTTGTGCAGAAAACATTGTTATCACTACTACTTCGAAACCGTTAACCGAACAAATATGAAACCTTCACTAAAGTCTTCGACTAATTGAGAGGATTCTGGAATCTATTCATTGTGAAAGTCTTCGGTGACTTCTTCATTGAGTTATTGCCCCCGAAAGTCTTTTAATTTTACAAATAACTAAGAATTTTCAAAATGAGAAAGTGTAGAGACATGAGACCAACTGCATAAGATTCATTGAGCTTTGAGCTTAAAATTCATGTAAAGGTCAAAGGTCAAGGTAATTCCAAAAGTGGGAAATTAAGCTCTTTTTATATCTTTTTTGTCTCTTAACTTATACAAACTGTCTTAGCATCATTTATATGTACTCTTAAAACTATTTAAAAGATTCAATTCGTATTCCGTAAGATTGACCCTATTAAAAGTTATCGCCCTTTGTGCGGAAAACCTTGTTATCGATACTACTTCCAAACCGTAAACCGTACAGATATGAAACCTTCACTAAAGTCTTCGACTAATTGAGAGGAATCTGGAATCTATTCATTGTGAAAGTCTTCGATGAATTCTTCAATGAATTATTGCCCCTGAAAGTCTTTTAATTTTACAAATAATTAAAAATTTTCAAAACGAGAAGGTGTAGAGACATGAGACCAACTGCATAAGTTTCTGTGTCAAAGATTTCATTCTTGTCCCTTTAGATTGACCCTATTAAACGTTATTACCCCTGGTGCGAAAAACATTTTTATTGCTATTGCTCCAAAACCATAAACTGCAAAGACATGAAACCTTCTCTAATGTCTTATGGGACTTTAGGCAAAACTTTTATGTTCAAGTGCAAAAGGATCTGGTGATTCCTTGAATGAGTTACTGCCCTTAAATGCTTTTGTGCTTACTATTAAACCTTATAACTTTAAAACTATAAGTCATAGAGACATGGGGTTAATTACAATGTGACCCTTGACCTTTGACCTTGAATATGACTTGAAGGTCAAAGGTCAAGGTCACCTAAAAAAAAAAATTCATTTTCATTTTTTTTTCTTCTTTTAAGCCATTCCTGGTTTCCTTTTTATGAAATTTAATTTTAAATAGATAAATATAAAATGAAATTGAAATTCAAAAGGTGGAAAGACCTCTTATTGTTCTCTGAACAATAAGTCTCCTAGTTATTAATATTATTTTTCTTCCCGGACTTTTGAAACCGCAAGACTTATCGAAAAACTTTATAGTTCACGATATTGGATATAAAAAGTTATTCTGAAAAACGACCCCCCATGTTTGATCTTTGACCCCTTTCAAAGTCATTGCCCCTTTCGCAGGAAATGCTTGTTATCGCTACTCCTTTGAAACCGTACACCGTAGAAATATGAAACCTTCACTAAAGTCTTCGACTAATTGAGAGGATTCTGGAATCTATTCACTGCGAAAGTCTTCGGTGACTTCTTCAATGAGTTATTGCCCCTGAAACTTTGTGAATTTTACAAATAATTAAAAATTTTCAAAACGAGAAGTGATAGAGACATGGGACCAACTGCATAAGATTCATTGACCATTAAGCTTAAAATTCACGTAAAGGTCAAAGGTCAAGGTCATTCCAAAATTGAGAAATTAAGCTCTTTTTATATCTTTTTTGTCTCTTAACATATACAAACTGTCTTAGCATCATTAATATGTACTCTTAAAACTATTTTAAATATTCAATTTGTAATCCCTAAGATTGACTCTATTAAAAGTTATCGCCCTTTGTGCGGAAAACCTTGTTATCGCTACTACTGCGAAACCGTAAACCGTACAAATATGAAACCTTCACTAAAGTCTTCGACTAATTGAGAGGGTTCTGGAATCTATTCATTGCGAAAGTCTTCAATGACTTCTTCAATCAGTTATTGCCCCTGAAACTTTTTGAATTTTAGAAATAATTAAAAATTTTCAAAACGAGAAGTGATAGAGACATGGGACCAACTGCGTAAGATTTATTTACCTTTCAGGTTAAAATTCATGTAAAGGTCAAAGGTCAAGGTCATTCCAAAATTGAGAAATTAAGCTCTTTTTATATCTTTTTTGTCTCTTAACATATACAAACTGTCTTAGCATAACTAATATGTACTCTTAAAACTATTTGAAAGATTCAATTCATATTCCGTAAGATTGACCCTATTAAAAGTTATCGCCCTTTGTGTGGAAAACATTGTTATCGCTACTACTTCGAAACCGTAAACCGTACAAATATGAAACCTTCACTAAAGTCTTTGACTTATTGAGAGGGTTCTGGAATTTATCATTGTGAAAGTATTTGGTGACTCCTTCAATGGGTTATTGCCCTTGAAAATCTCTAATTTTTAGAAATAATTAAAAATTTTCAAAATGAGAAGGTATAGAGACATGAGCTCAACTGCATAAGATTCATTGACCTTTGAGCTTAAAATTCATGTAAAGGTCAAAGGTCAAGGTCATTCCAAAATTGAGAAATATAGCTCTTTTTATATGTCTTTTGTCTTTCAACATATGCTTAATGCCTATGCATCATTAATATGTACTCTTAAAACTGTGATAAAGATTTCATTCTTGTCCCTTTAGATTGACCCTATTAAAAGTTATTGCTCCTTGTGCGAAATTTTTTTTATTGCTATTGCTTCAAAACTGTAAACTGCAAAGACATGAAACCTTCTCTAATGTCTTATTGGACTTTAGGCAAAACTTTTATGTTCAAGTGCAAAAGGATCTGGTGACTCCTTGAATGAGTTACTGCCCTTAAATGCTTTTGTGCTTACTATTAAACCTTATAACTTTAAAACTATAAGTCATAGAGACATGGGGTTAATTACATTGTGACCCTTGACCTTTGACCTTGAACATGACTTGAAGGTCAAAGATCAAGGTTACCTAAAAAAATTCATTTTCCTTTTTTTCAAGCCATTCCTGGTTTCTTTTTTATGAAATTTAATTTTAAATAGATAAATATTAAATGAAATTGAAATTCAAAAGGTGGAAAGACCTCTTATTGTTCTGTGAACAATAAGTCTCCTAGTTTCTGTCTGAAATGCATGTTTTCAGAACAAGGGTTACTTATTAAAAGGGTCAACGCCGATAACGCCCGCATGGCGCAATGGTTAGAGCGTCTGCTCTAGAGTCGCGAAGTAAGGAGTCAATCCTTACGTCGCGGGTTCGAATCCCACTGCGGGACGTGGAGGCCGGTCCTTCGGATGAGACCGTAAAAACAGAGGCCCCGTGTCGCAGTAGGTGCTGGCACGAAAAAGACCCCTCACTGCTCAAAGGCCCTGAGTGCCGAGCATAGGACAAAATTTGTAGCCCTCCTCCGGCAAGTGGTGGCGTCTCCATATGAGTGAAAAATTCTCGAGAGGGACGTAAAACAACATACAATCAATCAATCAATCAACGCCGATAAGAGACTTCGATAATGATATTTTTCGGATAGCAATAGAAACGATTACCTTTTGATATCTTTCTTAGCATTAAGGCGAGTAGTATTTTTATACAATTCTGGTTCTACGCGTTGACGGTGATATTGACTGTGAAGTCATTTGAGGAGAGATTGCTTGTGAGTGACAATGTTCTCCAGAACGAGATTCAGGAACTGAGGTCAAAGGTCGTCACTTTGGAGCAGAAAGTGGCAACGCTGGAGTCTAAATCAGGTAAATGTTGTGCTACAAGTAGAAACACAATTAGTAAAAGCTTAATGAGGGGTGCATAAGATGCAAGTACAATGTCCTGAGTTTGAAATTAAAGGTATTCAAAATATGTGTTTTAAGGAGAAAGAGGAATGGATCTAGTCTCTTTGCCTGCGCTCATCTTCCAATTTACTAGGTAATTTCAAAAGATAAATATAAAATACAAAATTTGACTGCTAAAGTATAATTCCTTCTGCTAAGTGAATTATCGTATCAAGGATATTTAGAATAGACTGAGAATTACTTAGTATAAAAAGTAATTATCAAATGTTATATCCCTTACTTAATGCTAAACATTGGTCATATCTTATAAAGAGTTTAATATTTGTTAATGTAAATTCATATTAAAGTTTTTTAATTTGGGTATGATTTTATCTATTTCGTAGTGTGTTTTCTATCCCTTGTCAAAGAAGGTTCGGGAAAGAAAACACACAAGTCGTTGGGAAAAAAAACTCATCAGTATTACCATTAATCATAAAAAACGTTATGGTGATAGAAATAACACTACAAACTACCTTTTTCTCGGAAATATGAAGGTAACAAAGTCTCCTCTCAGATCTTTTCTTCACAAAATAGTTTGAAAATTTATTTGTAGCTCACCACCCCATTGTCTTCATGAATCAACTCAGCAAGTCTTTAAATAAACCCGCTAATGGTCACATTGTCGTGTTCGATGACACCATTACCAATGTCGGGCATGCGTACAGCAACGTCACTGGTGATTTCAGGGCCCCAATGGATGGAAACTATATGTTCCCCGTGTATGCGACAGCCCAATCTTTACCTGGAAGCCACAGTCTACACCTCCTTCGGTTATTTATTTCTGGACTCAAACCAGGACTATTGCTTGAAGAGAAGAGCGGTAGCTGTTGTCAAGTTGTCTAGAGGGGACGAAGTCTTCGTCCAGATCGATTATGTGTCGGGTATACATTCTCTTTTATATGAATTAACAATATATTTATCTACAAATGTACAATAAAAAAGAAAATGGACAAAGGTTCAATCATGGTTCTCACGGGACAATTCACACCACATCGCTACATCGTCTATTGTCAATCATATTGTCCTGCCGGTCTTCCATATTTCTAAATGTACATTTAGCCAGTCTCCTCCTATCCAGCACTAATGCTTAGTATACAGGTTTGGTCACTGAGCTCTGCCATTTCGTATAAACTAATCATACCGCCGTCCTCAAGGTCTTGCTCTCAACAACTCCCGCTATAGACATCACTTAATCCCAAGATTACTCAGCAGGAGAAACAGAACACACCCACGTTCACACAGCATCAGTTATATAATCAAAAGTATCAAAGATTATGGAGCTCAACTCGACGAATGCTATCAGTTTAAGTAATGCAAATCTCACATCATATTTTTTTTAATAGTTTGTATTTATTCTGACAATATTCAATTTAGTTTTATTTAAACAGGTCTTAAGGTTCTTTGGAGATTGACCCCTTCCAAAAACTTTAACCTGGTTACTCGTTTGGAAAATGAAGATCAGATCTAGCATCTAAAGCAAGTTTAGATTGTCCATCCTAAGATACATCATTATTACAAATTTGGTCCAGTTTAAAGTTTATTGGGAATAACCTGGTCACTAATCTGGAAAATAAAGGTCAGATACAGCATCCTCAGCAAGTCTGGTAATGTATATCCCTAGATGCATCATCCATGCAAGTTTGGCCCAGGTAGGGCTTATAATTACTTTGCCATGGACCTGCTTCAACAAATTTGACCTGGTCACTAATCTTGAAAATGTAGGTCAGATCCAGCATCCGAGGCAATTGTGGTAATATCCATCCCTAGATACATCATCTATACAAGTTTGGTCCAGGTAGGGTTTAAAGTTACTTGGGAAAGGACCTGCTAAAATAAGTTGAGCCTGGTCATTCGTCTGAAAAATGAAGGTCAGATCCAGCATCCGAAGCAAGTGTGTTAGTGTTCAGCACTAGAGACATCATCCATGCAAGTTTTGTCTAGGTAGGACCTATAGTTATTAGGGAATTGACCTGCTACTGAAACTTTAACCGGGACGCTGACGCTTACAACATTAATGGATTTAAGCTTATCTGATGAAGGTCAATGATTTACCTTAACATCTGTGAATGATTCTGTCGTTTATGTACTTTTATTTCCTATCCATAGTAGAAAGAAAATAAATATTAACCTTTTATTTTCTATAACTTTCTATCCAAAAAAGAAAGAAAACAAATATTTACCTTTTATGTACTATTACTTTCTATCTATAGAGTTGGGGACAATTAAGAAAACATATATTAAATTGCCAGTCGATGATGTAAATAATGAACAATTCAAATAAAATGAACTTTATATTGCAATGTTTCCGATGCATATTTTCACTTACAAGGATAAGAGTCAATCGAGATTTTTAACGATCTGAATGGAGACATGAAATCTAAAATGGTGGTTGTCTTAGATGATAATGAGGTCACATGTTTTCCACTTCCAACCCAAGAATACTTCACACCTTTCGTGATGATGAGAATGCCTACAGAATCTGTCTTTGGTATTCAGACAAAGGCTTTCATCATTACAATATCAGGAATGGGAATTTCATGTAATAGGCACTCCAATTCCCGCATGCTACAGGTGAATATGAATAAAGAAACATCAAGTGTAAAACTTTTGGAAAAAGCACATCTGCATTCAAACAAAAAAATGTGAATTTTCTGACAAATACCTTATATTTTGGATAGAGTTTTTTAGAGATTCTTTAATTTTACGCAGAGTTTTGAACAAATGAATGATAAAGAATTTTCTTATATTTTTGTTTTTACAGTATTGTCAATATATTCAACTAGACTATTGTTCTAAATTTTAATATTTTGAAGAGGATGTGATGTAATTGTATGGTCAAAAAGAACCTAAGGAAAACATACACAAAGATAACTGCACGGAATATAAGAACTCAACATTAGATCTTACAAATACAAAAAAATGTTTTTCATTGAGAACTCTTGGGAGTTGATATGGCGATTCGATGTTAAACTGAACAATACAATGAAACACTCTTCCCTCATATGTAAAATTAACAGCTCATCCAAGCGTTTACAAAAAATATGATGTTAAAATCCAATTACTTCTTTGCTATTTAATAAAACAGAGAGGTAAGTATGAGGATGAAAATAATGGTGATGTTTTGAGAAGTACTGGCTTACAAAAATTAGCAATAAAATAAACTGTGCATGACTTAAGTTCACCTTAGACTTGAAATAGAGTATTTGAGTCGGAGATAGATATCTTTCATACAGGAGAAAAGGCCAGATTTATATATGTATAGCCATAAATGGAGTACGGTTTCTTTAAAAAAGAAAGCAACTTGCAATCTTTCTTTCATTTTAAACAAAGATAAGAAATTCTTTAAGTCATTGTTTACTATCAATACTCAAATCCCTGACCATTTGATAATAGAGCTAACTCTTACTGACTCTGTGATAAGAGGGATAACTCTTACTGACACTGTGAAAACAATCCATTAAAGCCATCTCAATTAAACTTAGGGACCACAGTAGGAAAAACAGCTGTCTACCTGGAGAATGGTCACTAATTACTATGTATTTACAGCCAAAGTTGATAACAGGCGTTTGAAAGGTGTTAATATACTGTATGTAAACTTCAAAACGCCAGTTTAGAGATTGCAACTCTCCTACGATAGAGGCGCAAAAAGTATCCATTTCGGCAGGGAGGTGGGACAGGTTGTTTCTATATACAAACGTGCATAAATAAATGAACGATATTTATGGCTTTTAAAATTTATTAAATGTTATAAAAAGATAATGATATTATGCAGTGATGCATTTGATGATTTTATCAAGTACAACTATGCATATTTACAAATATACTTTAAATTATAGATACTTTAAAACGAAAGAAACGTCGTAGTCTTAATAAAAAGTAACCTATTTTCTTGATCGTACAAACTACTTAAAAAAGGTTTATGGGTTTTTTGAAGTTATAATAAGGAAAAGAATCACCTAGATCACCTACGTACAATGATCAGATGCATGTGTATCGTTTTTACAAGAGGTCAAAATTTTTTCCCTCGTCTGAAAAGTCTCACATCCACCTACATTTTCTTTTTTGTTACGATTTCTTTGCTTTACAAAATGACGGCTTTAAATTAATTCAGTTATTCTCGAAATAATTCTGTAGAATGTATCCTGACAATCATGTAGTTATGATAAACCAAATATATCAATGATACAATGTATCCAATATATAAATATTAAATATTAGTCCCACCTGTTTGTTTACGCGGCAACGAAACTCCCCTCCTGAACGAAAGAGCGCACCAAGGGAGATAATTTCGAAACTTGCGTATTATTTTTGATAATTATGTACTTTGAAATCAGAAAAAAATACACATCCGAGTAACCGAGTACCATTTTCAGTATGCGATACTCGGACGTTTGATCGGGTTCTCGGACATCCCCAATAGTTTTGCAAAATCACTAGTGTCATTTCAAAATTTTATATGACTGAACAGAACAATGAACTATTTAATATCTCTATCTCTATGGAGAACTAAATATTTTTGTCTTCTCTATGCTTTCTTTATCTGTTTACTTTTATTTCATTTAAGTCACATATACCAAAAATAAAAAGAATTTCTAATCTTTTAACGAATACTAAAGCATATAAACCTCTGTTTTCAATATATTTTCCTTACCCCCAAATTACACCGAATTAAAACTTATTTGTTTTTGTAATGGACATTGATATGACTAAAAAATGCATTTCATGTCCTTACAGAGGAATGATGGACATTATATAATCCTTATTCATTTTTTATTGATTTTTCTCCAATATCTCTAGGTAACCTACAGAACCATCAAGGAACCGACCCAGTTCTGTACTCTGACAGACAACAAGGCCGTACCTGACGCCTTTTCACGTTGTGTGTTTCATTGTGACTGCCCAGACCCCGCTCACTGTAGAGAAGTCAATCTTTATTTGTCCAGTGGTAATGAGGCGTGGTCTCTTTGTGAGGTGAAGGCTACTAATTCTTAAGTCTGGAAAAAAATTTGATGTGGATTAGGACGAATAATAAGATACACGAGTAATATTAATTGAATGTAATGTGCACTTCGTATAGGTCGACAGGTTGACAGGTAGACAGGTCGACACGTTGACAGGCGCGCGCGCGCGCGCGCGCGCGCGCGCGCGCGCGCGCGCGCGCGCGCGCGCGCGCGCGCGCGCGCGCGCGCGCGCGCGCGCGCGCGCGCGCGCGCGCGCGCGCGCGCGCGCGCGCGCGCGCGCGCGCGCGCGCGCGCGCGCGCGCGCGCGCGCGCGCGCGCGCGCGCGCGCGCGCGCGCGCGCGCGCGCGCGCGCGCGCGCGCGCGCGCGCGCGCGCGCGCGCGCGCGCGCGCGCGCGCGCGCGCGCGCGCGCGCGCGCGCCGCTCGACAGGTTGACAGGTAGACATGTTAGAAGGTCGACAGGTTGACATGTAGACTGGTCGACAGGATGACATTAGTAGTACTGTGAAGTTTGAAAGTAAATTTGTTATTTAAATTATCTATGAATGTAAAAAATTTGATGTGGATTAGGACGAATAATAAGATACTCAAGTAATATTAATTGAGTATATTAATGTTATTCATTCCCACCTAGAAAGGTAGTGAGCATTAAATTGGTGTTAATTGATTATTTTACATTTATAAGAAGAAAATGAACTGTGTGACGTCTTTCAGAGAAGGAAAGAACACGTTTTACTTATGGCCTTATTTGGCCCTGTGAATTTCTAAAAAAAGAATTTTAATCAACAATGCATAAAATATAAGTTAGATCTTTGGTGATGGCTTATCAAAAAATGACGTAATTTTTTGGCTTATCAATGCATTATGATATAGTGTAGCGGCTTAGATCAAAATTTCAGCAAAATAGTTCACTTGTGGATACAAGCATGAAATTTGGTACAAATGTCTATCTGATACTACTAAATCTAAAAACATCGTTGGCCACCGCGATTTCCGCCATTTTCAAGATGGCCGCCACTTAAACAAAATGGCGACATTTTCAGGCAGTTTGGCCTCACATACATTCTCTTACAACCAAATTAACTATACTTTTGACGCTTAAATATATCTAAAAAGTTTAAAAAGTCTATAAAAATCATATTTTAACTTAAATGCTATAAATATAAAGACAAAAGGAATTTCTTAAAACACAAAATATCGTTCCCTATTGTAGAAAATAACGACATTATCGCAGTAGCAAGAAGCCGTTTTTTTTAAAACTTGTAACAGATATTTTACAAAAAGCCTTGCAGGCGTTCCCTTACTATCGTGGGCCTGAATACCAAGTAAAATTTTGTATCTGAAAGCCCTTAATAAGTAAAATGATTCCTCAAGAAACATAAAATATCATGGAGTGAAACACTCCTCCAACGCACGTAAAATCTCAATAATTGAAATAATTCTTCGGAGAACATAAAATAGCACTGAGTGAAATATTCTTTCAAACAACCTTTAATTTTAGTGAGTGAAATAATCCTTAAAGGAAAGTTAAAAAAAGGAAAAGAATCAATGTTGTATTTATGACATAAAACAACAAGTAACCATTCGCTATCCACAATGAAGAATGCCATGGACTGTGAAGTTAGCACCATCCTTTTAAAATCCAAGATAAACGCATGTGATGGCTAAAAAAAAAAGCCGCTTGTAACCGACAGGTTCAATGAGAATGACTGGAAATTTATGATGAAGATAGATATGTTGTCATCACATGTTCAATGGGTTGCATATTGAAATGGCAGCTTTAAAACTGCTTGGTAATTTGTTGAAAGGCTGGATGACTGCATTGATTCAAGCAGAAGTTGCATATTCTGGAACTGCTGAGTCTTTCCAAGCATTTTTTAATCTTGCTAAAACAAGACAAGATAGTCAAATTACTGTCTGCTGTCTGTAAGACTTGATAAAAAGGCAGACCAAAATGCAAAGGAACTCAATAATTGTGATGAAATTGAAATAGATGATCTATTTTCTTGGAGTTCAAAACAAAAAAAAAAAAGATTTCACAATATAAAATGTTGGTAAAGAATTCTGTTGGAACTCGTTGTCTTTCTTTTGTAAGGTCTTGCAGAGAATCAGATGTTAGGCTTTACAAAGAACACTAGTAATTGCCGTTGGTCACATCAAATATGTCCGATGGGTACCATTTCACCTTTGGGTGCAATGTCAAAACACCCGGACATATGTTTAGTGATAAATGAAAAAAGGAATTTACTTAGAAAAAATAACTGTTTTCAAACTTTGCCATTGGTCAAGCCCATGAGCATAACAATGGTATTTGTAAAAAGTGATGGTTACATGTAACAGAAGATCAGGTGATGGTTAGCGGAAGATCCATCTGCATTAAAGGTGGTAGCAGGTCCAGAAATCAGCAAACGTACTAAAGAGTTCACATGAATATGTTGAAATGTTCAAGAAAAGAAGAAAAACATCAAGTAGAAAGTCATGCTGCTCAAGAAAGTTTTTTTCACAATTAAATCGGGCTATGCCTACATATATAATTTTGGAAATGGGAAATCCATTTCAAGAAGAGTTGCTTGATCTTTATAGTTGTTGTCGAAACTGAAAGTGCAAGATTTTTATAGTTGTTGTCGAAACTGATGAAACTGCAGGATGAAATATTTTAAAAAAGGATACATTGGGAAAGGACAATATTGGGTATTCCTTTTAAGAGTATCTGAAGGTGAAAATCAAGGTTTTATAAATTTGTTCAGAAGGATAAATTTCGCATATTCAATCCAAAACAAAATTCTGATTCTTCAAAGTCAAAGTTGGGAAATTTTGAAGATGACTATAGGAGTTTTTCTATGTTATTTATTTTCTGTCACAGTAGGCAATGCGATGTACAAGAACTTACTGATCATGAAAACCAGGACACCTCTCTCTCTTTCTTTCACAACATGTTTTAATGATGTTTTAAATTTCAATTGATGCCTATTTTGGAAGAAGGAAAAGAGTTGCCAAATAATGTACTGACAGAAGATTGTCAGTTATATCATTGAAACAGCTTTTGTAATTGACAGTGCATCATTAGTCAATTCTAAACAACCTGAAATTTTAACTAATATGTCAATGTCATTATCCTTCTGCACATTAATTCTCTTGTAAAAGGTAATTTGAGGGTAGACACTATCTTCCGTGTTCAGAAAGAGGATAGTTTAAAGGCAGACACTGAAAAGAAATGTGGCATGGGTCTAGACGAAAATTAAGTTAAACTGGGAACACTAGACCACCAAAGTCATGGAACACTTTCCTTCAGTTTGACAAGTACAAAACGACTGGGGGGGGGGGGGAGTTAGCAGACAAAATTATATTTACGATTACAGAGGCAACTATCATTGTTGTTAAGGATGAAATGTTGCCAGTATTAACAAAGCTATAGATACCAACTTTATACCGCTTTGCTAACATGAAGAAGCTGACACCCGTATGTTCCTTCATGCAAAACATGCAGCAGCGGGTGGTAGCAGCGCAGATCAATCTACATGGTTAGTTCGGATACAGACGTTGTTGTGTAACTCTTTTTGATGAATTAAATGTGGATCAGTACTGGATGACATTTTGAAAGCGCAAGGATTTGAGATGATTAACAATTTATGACGTTGTTAGATCACTGGAACCATATCAAATGCATTACCATTCTTTCATGCATTCATGGGTTGTGAAACAGTGTCGGCCTTTGTTTGGAAAGGTAAAAAGACAGCATGACAGGTCATGAATGTGTTTGAGAATGCCAAAGAAATATTCAAATCCAATTCTGAAGCACCCCTTGTCAAACCTTTAATCAATGAAGAATTTGTTGTCATCATGTACAATCTGCAATGCGAATAGCATTAATGACGCTTGTCTTGATCCCCTCTCTAAAGAACTGCTCTTGTAAAGCAGATTTGAAGACCTGGATTGCATGATGGTCATTCATGGGGTCAGTCACTACTAGTATACAAGTGGCTAACTTTACCCTAACCTTCCAGTTAGGGTTGAGTAAAAAAACGTGGATTTTGTGCCCCACACTGTACATTCTTGCCAGCAATTGTGCATCATGTCAAGAACTACTAAAATGTTGGTGTAATATAACTTCAACTGCTTCAGGTCCGGATTACCTTGTATTGCTTTATGCAGCTATAAACGTTTCAGAAGATTAATTCAGTTATTTCCTTAAAACAGCTTTTGTTTCTATTTAAGCGCATGCGCAGTGAATGTATATATAAAATGGAGCTCAAATTATATCCAGGTACCAATTTCCTTTTATTATTTTAGAAAAAATAAAAGTATTACCGAGGAGGGATGAAAATATTAGGAAAAATTATGAAAAAAGGCGCCATTTTGAAATAAGTGGCGGCCATCTTGAAAATGGTTGAAACTTGGGTGGCCAACGATATTTCTTATTTCAGTAATAGTCAAAGAACCTTCATGCAAAATTTGGTGCTTGTATCCGCAAGTGAAATATTTTCCCCACTATCCGCTCCGCTAATATAACAAAATGCGTCAGTTTCCTAATATTCTGAAAAAGTATACAAAACCGATCAATTTTTAAAGCTTTTTTCGATATTTAAATTAGAGTGAAATCTCTGATGTAAAATATGATAGTAGATGTATCTAGTAATTATATATAAATGATAGAATTGTGTCTGAAGAATAAAAAAAGCGGGCTCAAGCACAATATTAGACGAAAATAGTACCAATTTTTTCTCGTAAGAATACATATTTTTTACATATTCATTAATATTCATAAATGTTCAAAATTAGCATATTTTGCATATCAACTGTAAATAAAAATGAATATTTGGGGTCATTATTTGTAAATTAGTTACATAAACTAATTGCATTCTATATTGTCAAACAATTATTATATAAGATGAAGTATAAAATTACGAAACAAGATATGTATCTTGCATATGTTTTTATTTAAATTATCAATGAATGTGATGTGCACTTCGTATAAGTCGACAAATCGACAGGTCGACAGGTTGACAGGTTGACAGGTCGATAGGTCGACACGTTGACATTAGTGGTATTGTGAAGTTTGAAAGTAAAGTTTGTTATTTCAATTATCAATGAATGTAATGTGCACTTCGTATAAGTCGACAGGTTGACAGGTAGACAGGTAGACAGGTTGACAGGTAGACAGGTCGAGAGGATGACATTAGTAGTACTGTGAAGTTTGAAAGTAAGTTTGTTATTTAACATATCTATGAATGTAATGTGCACTTCGTATAGGTCGACAGGTTGACAGGTAGACAGGTCGACACGTTGACAGGTCGACAGGTTGACAGGTAGACATGTTAGAAGGTCGACAGGTTGACATGTAGACTGGTCGACAGGATGACATTAGTAGTACTGTGAAGTTTGAAAGTAAATTTGTTATTTAAATTATCTATGAATGTAATGTGCACTTCGTATAGGTCGACACGTTGACAGGTCGACAGGTTGACAGGTAGACATGTTAGAAGGTCGACAGGTTGACATGTAGACTGGTCGACAGGATGACATAAGTAGTACTGTGAAGTTTGAAAGTAAATTTGCTATTTAAATTATCTATGAATGTAATGTGCACTTCTTATAGGTCGACAGGTTGACCGGTCGACAGGTAGACAGGTTGACATGTAGACAGGTCGACAGGATGACATTAATAGTTCTGTGCAGTTTGAAAGTAAATTTGTTAATAGATTTGTCAGCCTCCGACCTGTCGACTCGTCAGCCTGTCAACCTGTCTACCTGTCGACTTAACAGTACTTCACAGTACTATTAATGTCATCCTGTCGACCGGTCAATCAATTGGAATATTTATAAGGCCATTTTATGCATAAAGTGAACCGAGCTCTCTATCAACCACAGGTTAGATAATTATTTTAAAATTTCTAAAACAAAAAAAAATTGCTATGAACATAACAAACAATCAAAATACATGTATACTCTTTTACATTCCTTATTCATTTAATTGATGTTGAAAAGATATTCGTTTTCATTTTTTTCTGGATAATGATTTTATTTTTTATTTGATTGTGCATTATTTTTTTTTATTGAATGTTTAATTAATAAATGTACATAATGTTTGTCATATCTTTTTTTGTAAATGTATAATTTGGTTTTACCGAAATTCAATACTATAAGCTTCCGAGTTGATAACAGTAATTATAACAATGAAATGTAATAATCTTGTTTTGCTGAAAATAGAATTTAATAGATGGAATAGGCATTTATATTTATAACATTTTTTCCCCAAAAATCAATTGAGAATTCTATAGGTCTTAAGACACCCATTTCATTATCTATAGGTCTGAAGACATCAATCTCATTATTGTTATTAATGTGCCCTTCAACGAAAGTTTTTTCGGCAGGTAATAAAAAGGAAAATACAAACTCGTATATTACAAACTAAAAAACAATATTATAAGCCATTTGCTAAAGTGATAATGGTACAAAATATTGAATATTTGCAAGAGACCATGACAGTATTACAATGCTGAATTTACAGACAAATAAAACTATATTGACAACGATTAATGTCTCTTTCTGAATACATGTATTATATAAATGTACTTGTAACCATTCCAACCAATTTAATTGTTTCTGTTTTAAAGAGAATTAAAGTTTGATTCTCTCATTGTGTTTAAAATAATATATCTATGAAATACTTGGAGTGTCCGTGTTATATCAAATAGCGGGGTATTTCCGTGAAGAATTGTCATCGAGTGAAGTGAACAGGAAACGTTCGTATTACTCATGTTAATGCATCAAAACTATTATCAAAAACAAAAAAGAAATTTATTATTTAAATTCCCATACTGCTCATCACTGAAAAAGATTTCGCTGATTGGATGATGCCTATACAATGTAACCATTTGTATTTCTGATCTAAATTTTAGTTAATCAAATGGAAAGATCTATATCGAATATTTCGATAAATATGCATTGATCGTTTAAAAATGTTGCAGAATCAAATCCTTAAAACCTGCAAATTTTTACTTCAAATACTTTGATGTTTCAATAGAATAAGACTTTTTAAGTTTACACTTACGTTGTCGTTTGTTTATACACGAATATGAATGTTGTTCAAAATAAGTTTTTATGAAGGCGTTAAAGTCATTTGTGCAAATAATTCTTTTTTCACTTGTGTAAGATGACCTCTACATCTAAGTTTATATTTGACAATCGGCTAAAATGTTATTTCTTTTAACGTCATCGTCAAGGCAGGGTTTTCAGAGAAAAAGGGATTAAAACATAGATTTTTCACTTATAAAGCAGTCAATGAGAGTGTTCTCCCAGATGAAATTCTCTAGGCGGTATAAACAAACTAGAGGAACTGTGAGCAATGAGCTCACTAAATGATACCCCCACCTCCCATAATGTCCATGTGTTGCTATATATTGTTTTACGGTAACGTGTTAAGAGGAATAACTCGTCCTATCAAATATTATCGAGATGCTTCTACATGTATATGTGACGTCATAGGTAAACATTTAATGGCAATGTCCATGTTTTGCTATGGTAAACCTAAAATACGTATTAGATTAAGAACTAAAATAGGAGATGCACAATGGCAATATGTAATAAAGATTCTTTGAGAGTTTCATTAAATTTTACTCAGTTGTATAAGAGAAGTTGCGGATAAGAGAAAGGTACCCCAAAGAACAGACGGACGGACAGACGGACTGACATGCCGATTGCAGTGCATGTATGTTACAGACTGAGAGTTGAACAAAAGCACATGTGTTTGTTGTCGGATGAATTCAACTCTTGAGCAGTGAAAGAAAAGCACTGATGGGGTTGTTTACATTGTGTTGAGGGGTAGACAGTCAACATGTCGTCATTTAGAATAGGTGAATGCATGCTAGGAATTATAAGTGCAAAGATGTGACATAATTGTGCTGAAGGTGGTGATAGCTGGGTAGACCGGATGGGAACGTTTCTATAGGTTATGTGAAGAAGGCATCATTAAAACTTAATAATAAATCCATGTCAAAATGTTTTATGACATTTTATTTCCAATGAAGTAAATCATAGAATAGAAACAAACAGCCAGTTTCTTGATCATAATGAATAATATTAGATGTAGAGGGAAGTAACTCAAAAAAAAAAACAGTGCTGGTATTTCTGTGTTTTGTTTCTATATTTGCATTTTCAGCCAAAGTATATGCATGTCACCGGAAGTGAACGTGTTTTAGAGAAACACAGAAGCGTTGCTAATGTCCTTAGTTATTTTGTCTTGTTTGCGAACGATGCAAATAGATTGTAAAGATAGCTTAATTATCAGGAACTCACAGGGATTTTATCTTTATGGCTCAAAAAGCATGTTTTTTTACAACCATGTGAGAAAAATAATGAAAGGTTGCATAAAGGATTCATTAAGATATCTCTATAACTGAGAATTCCTCAGAACCGAATTCTCTATAACCTATTTTTTCTGTAGTTTTTTAAATTGGACTACCTGTTGCATAATTTGTGGTCCACAGATTTGCATCACAGTAAAGGTTACAATAAGGAAGCGGGGCCTAATATATGCGGGTAATGTTTATTATGTCGTCACACAAAATTTAAGGTCTTTAAAATACCACAAAATGAAATTCTTCGCTATTTAAATTTGCTGGATAGCTGTAGACTATACGAAATAATATATAAACAATGCATCGGTTGCAATGCACTTGTCAATGTGATGTCATCTCGCGAAAATGACGCAGTTTGTACACAGTGTAGGCAGATCAAGGCACATTTTGTACAATAAAAATATCTTTTGTTCTCAAATAAAATTTTATTTGCAATTATGTAAAATTCCGTTACCTTGGATACGATATTTTTTTTCTGTTTTGTAGATATAGTGTCCGTATATACTCAACACAAATGATACTGTCGTGTGTTTGTATGCAGATTCATTGAAAAAGTAATAGAAGGGCCCTAATAAATCGATTTATTGTATGGGCATACCATCAGTGAATCTTGTCAAGTTTTTTTACTTATAAACACAAGAAGCATTAAGATATTTTAAAAGTGCTCAAACCGCATGAAATCTTGCAAATAAATTAATTACACTGATAGAAATACCTAGTTGATTTACTTAGCTGTAGTGTGCCTAGTATAATGTTCCTTGTGATTAGTAATCACTCTGTTTACTTGCTAAGATAATGAAAAGGGTTGTGAAGATTCTAAGATACCCAGTGAAAGTTACTTATAAATTCTTCGATTTGCTAATGTTATCTAGTAAATCTACACAATACCTTGTAAAGGTACTCTTGAGGTAGTGATTGTATGGACAGTAAATTTACTAGTCTTCTTAGTGACTTTTACCAGTTATTTTTTACAGTGTACAGCTTTACTTATTGTAGTTGACCAGCAAAATATTCAACTTTCCTCCAACAAAGTAAATTTAGTAATTTTAAAAGTAGGTGAATCTATTGGTTTGCAGTACTTTTCACAAACTACATATAGTGTTGGAATGAATTATAAATTAAACTGATTTTTTTAACTTGGTTATGCAATATTAGAAATTATAAACTGCAAGTTCACATGACAAAATCCCGTGACTCCGACATCACGTGAAAAGTGTAAATAAAATAATCTAAGGGTCCTCAGCATGTAGATTTGATCAACATAACATTTTTGATATCCGTGAAGTCCTAAAAAGGATCGCTTACCCCTATATAGTATGTTTTTTTAGTCTTAAAAATCGCCGATAGTTTCATTTGTAACTTAACTGTACTGCGTAAAATTATCCGACTTCTGTAAAATCCAAATATTTCTCTTCCTTAAGATCTAAGGTGATTAAGATTTTGCTATCGACTTTGACGTCTGCAGTCAAACAAAAGCCGTTTCATTTTTTCTTAACTATTAAATAAATTTACCATATATTTATTGTTTTATCGGCACGTCTGATCTAAAGAAGTTAAAGTCTCTTTATATTCAGTATTAAATTTTTTAGACGTGTGATGATTTTTCTTCTCATATTTAAGTATAAGCGCTTCAGAATGTAAATATATTTTTATGCCAATGCTATTAAACTTGAAATGTAGAATTTGGACAGAATTGGCCAAGAAGGGGCGTATTGGGAATCCTTAAGGATGATGTTTATTTTTTTTTTTTGAGGGAGGGGGTGGTGATAACAGAAACAGAATGCTATGAAGAACAATTCATTAAATAAAAAAAATTTTCTAAATGAACCAAATGACCAAGAATTACTCAATATAAATTTAAGAATGTAAAATTTTATTATTTTTAGAGCTTATGCAAAAAAGTAAATAAATGGTGATTTGCAGAAAATTTTTAATTTCTTTTGTTTTTTGCAATATCATTAAGAAAGTTAAATTTTATTTAAACATCATCCTGAAAATATTGTGTATTTTAGTTCATGTATTATCTAAAATTATTATCACATGCAATGAAGAATTTCAGAAATATGAACGGAAACAAATTTAGACAATATATCTCTAGAATATTTAACTCATACGGAGACGCCACCTCTGGAAAGTAGCAAATTTGAACACAGGGCCATTCACCAGTGAGGGATCTTTTTCGTGCCAGCACCTAATGTGAAACGGGACCTCAGTTTATACATTCATCCTACCCATCCCATCTCATCTGAAGGACCGGTCGCCATGTCCTAGAGTGGTTTTGAACCCGTAACCCGAGGATCAACTCCTCACTCTGTGACTATTTTACAAAAAAAAAACACCTTGTGCTTGGAAACCAGAATTACAAAAATGCTTGTAGTTCCAGCAAAAAGTGTAGATTATGTGCATATCGATTAATGCTACATAATTGATATCCATTCGTTACGTACATTATGTTTTACGTACATTCTGTTTTACTAACCTTAACCCAAACCTATCTACAGAAAAGTTATATCTAGGCATGGATGACTACATGCATTTGGTCTAGCATCTACTTTTTCTCTTATGTCAGACATTCATTTTTTTTACTCAGTGGTCTCCTTTGTTAAGCATAGTGGACTTACTCCGCAGTTGTGGTAAGTAAAAGTAATCTTTTTTATTGATTTAAGATATTTTATTTTATGCTTAAATCGTCATCAAGCAGTTATTTTGATAAGGTTTCACACAATTATTTCTGTAATGGGAGAGTAGGATTCTAGCAGCACTTTTTATAATACATAGAATATTTTAACATAACTATGATTACAACTAGAGCCGAGCTCGTTGCAAAGCAACGAGTAGGTCTTCCGTCGGAGCTACGGACAGAGAGAAATGACCTTGAGTCAAGGTCATGCCACGTTCTAATGATAAAGCAATCTTTTAAGGATAGATTTCATCTTATTATGCTTTACTATTAAAAAATTGATAGTAAAGGAATGTTTGCGACCTTGACCTTGTCAAAATGACCTTGGGTCACACCATGACACAAGCTGGTGATGAGCATATCCCATTTGTGTGCTACTGTATTGACAAATTCACACGGTTTTTTTTCAACCAATGCATCCAGTCAAAATATCTTATCCTAAATGACCTTGATTCAAGGCCGTAACACACTCTCCATGATTTAAGCCATACCTTTTTTTAAGATAGGCCTTGTCACAGCTAATATACATGTGTAAAAAGTTATGGTCAATTTTAAGCAATGTTTAAATATTGGAAAAGCCGGATAAACTTCAAGGTAAAAGTTCATGATATACTAGTATTTGATATGATTTTATCATCGGTTACGTACATGACATTGTGATGTTTGTGTAATATGAAAGCCCTATCTCTCCTCATTAAAAAGTTATGATCAATCCTCAAGGTCAAGTTGTCAAAAGTCAGTGTATTTAGAAAAGAGTTGTCATAGGTAATTCACAGGGATAAAATAAAAGCCCTATCTCTTCTCAGTCAAAAGGTATGCGTATTGTTAATGTTTTTAAAAAGCAGGTCAAAGGGTAAAAAATCAGTGAATTTTAAAAGGTGTTGTCACAGTTAATACATTTTTATAAAATGGAAGCTTTCAAAAGTTATGGTCAATTTAAAGTAATGTTCTTTTTTTTAAGTAGGTCAAGCTCCAAGATCAAGGTCACAGGGTAAAAAATCGAAGTATATTTGAAAATCAGTTGTCACAAATAATGCACATGTGAAATATCAAAGTCCTATTTCAACTCATTCAATAATTATTATCAAGTTTAAAGTGGACAGACTGGCTGACAAATAAGGTTTAATGTAAAAAATAAATACATGTAATTGAACATGATAGATTGAGAAGTACGAATAATTAAAAAAAAAAAAAAGAATATATTAGAATACATTTCCATTTCTAATTTTGTTCTCTGTGATAACTCTTTGAAAGTTAGGGGGAGTTAATTTCTTGATAATTCTGTCGGAATGTAAATTAGGCAGGTCGATAGGTCAGGGGCTAAGGAGGCCTAATACGCATGCAAATCTCGTGCGCATCTGTCTCTGTGTCTGACGCTAAGGAGGCCAAATATGCATGTAAATCTCGTGCGGCTGACTTTGAGTTTGACATCAGTGGGCGAGGACTATTTAAATTGGCATGGAAGTCCTCTTGTTATTTAAATCTATTAATCTATATTTTTAAAGTCTACAATTAAAAATCTACAATTTTATTTCACAATGAACGTGTATAAACGTTGCAGAATATTTCTCATCGATGTCGTGGCGTTGTTGGTGGATGAAACCAAACATATTAGGTATTGATAGAACGGCAATTTTATGAGCTTTCATGAGCATTAATAATTTTTTTATTACATCTCAAAAATGCATATGTTACAACCGCATTTGTAGTCCCCTACAGTTTGGGGTATTTCGAATCACGTATGTGCATGACCGCAACTGAAGAAATCGCACACGCTGCATACTTGTTATATGCCCGATATTTTGATAACATCGGTTTTCTTTACATGCAAGGGACCTATGAAAATTATGAAATGGAAAAGCTGTGAAGAGTTAATGAGTAGCTTGACCAGTGTTGATCCTTTTATCATACATGCGTAAATATGGACTTGCACTCATATACATGTACACATATATGTACACTGTGCACGTATGCAGTGATCATGATTTATGTCATATTTAATAATTGTGAAACGTACATCTAAACCATCTGCTAGTTTTTATTCTTTTTCACACATTTCTTTTATTATCATCATCATCACATGTATATGATCTTTTTTTTTGGTAGCAGATTCGTAGAATTATGATATTTCCAATGTTATTTGTTTTGCAGCAAAAAAAAAATAATAATAAAAATAAATAAATAAAATAACAGGCGAAAAAGTGACATAATTATAGAATAGAATAGAATAGAATAGAATTTATTACCAATCAGGGCCCATTAGGCATAAACATATAACATATATAATTACATATAAACATAATAAAGTAATAGACAGAATACAACATGTGGTGAAGAGCAATTCTTCTATTAAGTATATATATTTACAGGCCAATTTACAGTCACATAATTTCTGAAACCCCTATTTTCTTGGTAATAATTGCTTTTCTGCATGATCCGCTTCTGAAAAGCTGTTTTATAGTGCGAATAAAGAGGGGGGTGTTAATAACTTTCAAATAAACAAGAACAATCACGAAAATTTTAATTCTTTTTATTCTTGGAGCTTTTTATAAACAATACTAACTAGTTCACCAATTATAATGATGTTATCTGACCGTTTTCAACCCATTTACCTGGTGATTCGAAATACCCGGAAGTGATTCGCAATACACTAAAAAGGTGATCCAAATATAACCCCCGTCAAGGTCGCTGTATCGAAGAAAGACTCGTTCTATAAGCTGGATCTGATTTTTCACTAAATTGGCTTTCCTTTGATACCAAACAATCATGTGAAAAGTTTTTAATAAAATCATTTGCAGTCAAAATGTAAAAGGTGATTCGGAATACCCTAAATGACTGTACCCTCAAACCAAAGACTATGTACGTTATGTAATAATGATATTGGAGACGAATTCCATTATATTATGTCGTGTCCAGCTCTAAATGATAGTAGAAAACTGTTAATCCCATCAACATATATAACTCGACCAAGTGCTTTCAAGTTTTCAAATTTATTTTCATGTAAAAAAGTATCCGTTATCAATAACCTTTGTAAATTCATTTCTATAGTTAAAGCCGCTTGGTCCGATTCTAATCGCTAAAAATATAGATTCGTTTTTCTTCTTGAAAAATAATTGTCCATGAATTGTTTCAACTTTTGTCAAATTTTATCCCCAAAGTCTTTTTCTTTTAAAAGATATCAAAATTCAAAAGTTAAAAAAATAATTTTTGTTAGGTCACACAAAAAATAATCCTATGTTGATCATTGTTGATATTGCGTGAAATCGCCTTCGAAAAATTAAATTTATCGCTTACATGTTTATCTCATGAAGAACGAACCCGAGCATTTTTTTCACAACAAAGTACATATGTACACGGACAATATTTTAGCTCCTTTAAAACAATCATTTAAAATATCTGATTTTCCTTTATTCTTTAAATATGCATATTAATATAAAAATTACTATGGATTATATTCAATTAATTTCTTAATTTTGAAAAGATGTATTAAGACTTCTACTAGTGAAGAAAAAAAAATACTCGGGTTTGAATTATCTTCATTATTAGATATATCCGATAAACTTATTTTTTTCAAAATTGACTTCACAACAGATCTTAACTTCCGTCAGGAACTACTGTTTGTCAATAACGTTTTTGATCTGCGTTTTCCATGTAAGGATTGTTGTGATAAACAATTAAATCAGTCTTATAAATTTATTTTTATATATTATCTATGTAATGACGTACTTTTATTGTGTAAGATAATATGCGCCTGTTTCGGGTTAAGCGACTTTAATAAGAGAGTTACCCCTCCAGGTTAATGTATACTATATAAATACCTAAGTTTTGAGTCCGAACACTATTTTATCTTAAAAAATAAAATTCAACTAGTTATACTATGTAAATTTATTGGGTCTATTATTGAGAGAGTTGGTTGCTTGATTTATGAAACTGTCATTTTTCATCGTTTGTATTATTTTTTCACGCATGCTATATTATATGTGTTGTACATAATTTATGTTTGTATTTTCTCTATACTGTTGTGCAGTTTAAGATAATAAACTATTGAATTGACCTGTACGTACCTGAACAAACTAACCAACTGACATTCTCGACTCTGAAGGAAAACATTGTATCATTTTAGGGAAGGGGGGTTACGTATCGCGGTGAAAGGAAATCTAATTATCTCTTTTAGTCCGATAAACACGAAAGAATGGCTTGGAATATTTGTATGCAACTACATGGCTTTCTCAGAAACAATTTTGCATTTGTTAAAAAAAATTCTAATTATTCTTTTTTTTCTCTCGTATTCTGAAAGCTCGGAATGTATATATTTTGGGGGCTCCTCCGTGTAAAACAGCATGTATTTAGTTACCATCATGTACCTGTAAAATCGTGTCATATTCTTTTTATTCGAGGAAATAAAAGGAATGCATTCGGTACAATGCAATTATAAGTTATGTATCAATTCATGCAAAACTCATAGTTGCTTCATTTACGATTTTCATGAGAATTGGAAACGTCACTTCCACTTACAATTTACTGTGCCATGTTTATATGTATTTGCTAATTTAAACAACATCGCAAATTTTTCTGATATAAAGCAATTAGAATAACTTTATATAGGCCCGTATACATGTAACGATTGCAATTACTTCAAAGTGAAGGGGGAGATGGGGCCTAAAAAATCCTCGTACTACGTGTGTACCTTTCCAATAATAGAATCATCCGTACAAATCAAAAACAAGTTGCAGTATTGATATCCCCATTTTTTTTTTTTAAAAACGAGAATATAATGGACTTCACAAGGGTAGAATTGAACATTAATTTATGTACATGTGCAATAAAAATCACTATCAAAATTGGCAGAGTTATCGATAGGTCATCCTGTGTCACCCTTCAGTGTAACCGATGAACTCGTCCATAGATACCTCAGCCGACGAGAAAAGCGCGCGTAAACCTTTTTTTCATTCGTCAAAGAATAGAATCCGACATTCAACACTTTTAAATAATGTTCAAGAAAACCTTTAAATTTGTGTATAGAAACATTCTTACGATTAGCGCAAATGACATATTTTCTTGATCTTAAATCTAGGACTCTAGTAAAAATCAAAGAGCGGTAATGTTGACTTCACGAATGTATACAGGTCAATGCGCGATCGATAAACGGGTTTCATAACCATGTGATAACTGTACACACAAAACACGCACACTGTACACACGAAACTGTCAGGGTCCGAGGAAAATTCATGATGCATGAATTGAATGACTGTGAATTATCTTAAGCTTAATTTTTTAAAAAAAAATAAATAATGCTACATTGAAAAATATTTTTATTCTCTCCCGTCTTGTTCTTTAAACTAAACACAAGGAGAAAGTTGTCGCTGAATAATCTGTATGACATCCAGCTATAGAGAATACGTTAAAAATCTTATTTCAACAAAGTTTAACATTCAATTTAGCTAGGTATATTATTCTTTTCCAGTTAAGTGCAGTTATACGTGTTATACACGTACGCATATAGAATTCTTCTTTACTTGCCGTATAAAATCACTTACCTGTTCATGGACTATAAAGTTTTCTGCTCATCTAATAAAACATGACTTGAACAAAATAACGTTTTCATGAGATCAATAAGATGTTAAAGAACCCATTTCAAATCGATAACCATATCGAAATATTTACCGTTTTTAAGTTACAAAGCAAAAACTTTCGAGCGCCCTTGACCCCTAATTTGAGGGGCCAGCCCCTTTTTAATGATGTCAAATGATAAAGCTTAAAATTATGCACAATATTTGTAAAACATGTCTTAACAAATTATTTTTAGTTTAAAAGATACACAAGGAAATAGATGTAATTTTTTTCGCTTTTAGGCATTCTTATTTTTGACCCCTATCTAGCACCGTTTTGAGCGCAGAAATCGAAAAAGAAAAACCGATGTGCACAACTTCAATTCTTCTAGTATTTAAATGCAGTAGACATTCTGCTCCAGCTTTTGTCGTTTCTGAGCCTTTGTCTGGAAACAAACAGCACCAAATTTTCATTTAAAGGGAAATAACTCAAAACTCAAAAGCGGAAGGGAATTTTTGAAATGTATGAAAATATTTTAATTATGTCTTGTAACGTCCAAACACTCTGAAAATTTGAGCGAAATTCGTTAAAAAATGAGCGAGTTACGAGGTCTCAAAGTTGGCGTCTAGGAAAAAAAAGAATAATAGGGAATAATCTTATCCATCAGAATCAGTAGAAGGTCTTCCGCCTGAGCGGAAGACCTTAAATAGAAATTAAATATCTCCCATGTGGTGTTGATCATTGCCCTTGTTTATTAAGGATTAATTTTCTATTGATATCTATAGATGTCATATTATGGCATCTATTGAAGTGGATTGCTTATTATAGTTTAAAGCCAATTGAAGTCTATAGAATGGAAATGAAAGCAAAGTTTTATCCATAGCTTTTTCGATTTATCAGCGTAACTTATAACTGGTATTATAATTTACTTAGTTTGATGATTGTACGGATCTTCTAGCAAAAAAAAAAAAAATACTATGTTAAACTATAGTTTACTATAGTTAAATATAATACCAAAGTAAAGAGTTTGGAACTTTGATTTATTACAGTTTGGAACTTTGATTGACTATAGTTAAACCTTTAGAGTTTGATTAAGAACTGCAAAACTTTGACCGAATTCACCAATTTAATATACACCTACTGGACATTTACAATCGCTTAAAATATAAAAACTGCATTCCTTCCTCCGTAGTTATGTTAACCCAAAAAGAGAACGTTTTCCTTTTACATCATGGCCTCTGGGGCTTTATAATATCATATAATTATCGTATTTGAAAATTATGTTTTCATCAAAAGGAATGTAGTGTACAAAACTTAAAGGAGACCCCTTTAAGGAAAAAGTAAAGAAACTCATCAGGTGATGCTAAATTCATTTCAAAATATAAATTATTATACGAAGTATTGAAATATTTTTGTAATGACTGCAATTTAAAAATGTTTCTATTACGTTTTTTATATTTCTATCACGATTTTTGGGGGGAGGAAAAGAGGTGTCTACTTATTATATGACTTATCAATCATTTATATTGTGCATATCCCCGAGTGTCTTGCTAATAATTCTTTTGGAAAATTGATATGTTTCAACAATTCAAGCATTCAGACCACACTGAGAAGTTCTCAAAAGAATATTAATGTACATGTTATGAGTTCAATGAGGATATCACGTACTGGCGTTATATAAGGAATCTACAGAATTTCTAAACCTTACAACTATGTCCTATTATGCTAAAAAGCCGTATCTCCAGTTGCAGTTAAGAAGACTCAGTAGAGAAGGTGAATTTGTTTTGAAAGTTGTCAACCGAAAAGCTGAATTCATACGATTAAGTTGTTAGCTGGTCTTTAACGCCAAAAAACAGAAATCCAAATATGAAACAGATGTGGCAAGCTTTGTGGTGTGTTTTATTTCTAGTTATCTTGGTTATATGTATATATCGAGTAAAGGTATGCATTAAAGTAACTACATGTATTGATATTTTAAATCGTAAAACGAGATAGCTAGGATCATCTTACTTTGAGGAGTGAGCATTTCCTGCCAAACAGTCACAACCGCCGTATGCCCATTGTCATGATAGGCTAACAAAATGAAAAATCGGTCTGACAATGCAGTGTATAAATAATGGTTTAATAATGAAATGATTAAAATTGTCAGCCATCATTTAAACTAATGATAATTTGTATTGGTTGACATGACTATTTTATCGACCATAGAGCTTGATGACTTTAAACAATGAAATGATTTTTGTGATTTTAAAAGATTGAATCTTTACAAAGTTAACAGCTGCATTTCCAGACGTAGAGGTAAATTTCAGTTCTTCTAAAATACAGTTAAAAAAAGATTAATGATAGTGATAGATAGACATGATAGACATTTGTACCAAAACATCGTTAAAAACACTTTGATATCTTTGTAATAAATGTTTTCTTATAACTTTTCATCAATTAATTGGTTTCAGATGACGTTCACCATTTATGGAATTATCATCATTTTTCCAGTGCTACATCACGTAATCTGTCTAAAAGGTAAGTAATCTGTTCCATATTGAAAAAAAAATTAATCATTGAAAAACAATTTGAAAATTCAAAATTTATATTATTAGATTTTTTAAATTCACAAAAAAAAATTTACTGACCAAATATATTAAAAAAAATACTTTTATATATCATATTCATTCTTTGCCTTTAAAGTAGGATTCTTCTCGTATTTCTTATATTTAAAAATTAATGAAATTTTCACAGAATCAAGAAGACAATATCAGTGAGTGATAGTATCAGTGAAATTAAATTTGACAGTTTAATATTAGAGGCAAGGTCAGGTCAAGGTCATTATCTTTTCCCTTGACATTAAGAATAAAAAAATAACTGTTGCCAATCATGTGATGCCTACTTCTATTTCAAAAGTTTAATGATTCTTCCTTTTGCATAAAAACATATAACTATATCTGGTCTATAGCATAATATTACCAAATTTACATAAATAATTTAACCTAAATGGGTATTAGCTAATCCGAATTTTCTCTGTTTTTCTTAATTTTTTTAGGATATATTAGTTATTTTCATATGCCTCTTATATTTAACTTTTTCTTATTTTCACATATAATAAAGTAGTCATATAAATGTACAAAATGATACAAAAACAAGAAGTTTTGATTGTTTACTTAGAGAGAAAAAATACTTTTTATGGATTTTTGGCTCAAATCTACAATTTGATAGGAAGCGTTTAAAAGCTAATAAAGTTCTAGTTTGTTTGAAAAATCATATTTATTTGAAAGTTTAGTCCCTCAATATTAATCTAACTTACATTTGAAAATTTCTTTTAGTCTTCGATTGTCTAAAAATTATAAATAAATTCATTGTTCTATTATAGTTTTGAGAGGCAGAAAAGAAGATATTTTCATACGCCACCATTCCGCCAAAAATATAGTCCCTGCTAGTTCTCAAACGCAGTTTACCATTTCTATTTAAAATTGTACAATTGTGGTGAGGAAAGAAAAATATGGTCTTTTAAAATTCCTTACACCTCAATATATAAGATATATAAGAAAATATACTTTTAATGTTTCATCCAGTCGGAAACCAGAGAAGAATCCTACCTTAAAGAAACCATTTTTCTATTTTATCTTGGGATGTAAAGTTAGGAATTAACATCATGCACACGTAACACAGTCGACCATTAATCTGTAACAATCATCCAGCAATTTAAAACATCCATTTGACAATCTAAAACAGCCATTCAGTAACCTAACGTAAGCATTCATTGATCTTTAAAAATTCCATTAAATTCCCACAGGCATCTATAATTCTTAAACAGACTTCAAGTGACTAAAATGCAAAAACTTATCAAGGAATCTTATATTGCCATTCAGTAAATTTATGACAAACACAACCATTCATCTATTTAATTTAATACCGATATCAAACTATCTTAAACATCCAGCAAACCCAAACAACCGTATAGCAATGTATGGCAGCCAGTCAGCAATCAAACACCGCCTTCCTGGATTCATAAATAAAATGAAGCTCCTAATTAAGCTTCCAGTTTTATTTTTTCATATTTTTAAAATGTTATTTCAGAAATTCTTAATAGTGTTATAATCTTATTAATAATTTGATTTATTTTGATCTGATTCAATGCTTCTTATAAATTTGCAATTTCGTATGCGTAAATTAAACATAGTTGAGTAACTCCTGACATCTATTTTTGGAAACCACAGCATAATTAAACGCATACGAATAATTAACATTATTATTTATATTTTACAATTACTTGATAGCAAAAAAAAACCATGAAATTTTTCCCCAGAATTCGATCCAAAGTGTAAATACACGGTCCACCTACCTGAGGCATCATGGAACACAGCGTACGACGTTTGTCAAGAGACGAACAAGACTCTAGCGAACATTTCAGTCCTCGCTGATTTGTACATGGTAGATTTAGTCTTAAAGGAAGTTGATAAATTCTTGGATTTCAAGGATGACATATTAAACAGGTAAGGAAACACATTTAAGGAATAATTATAATTATATTCAGCAAATGTGATTAATCAAGGGTATGTTTTGCAGCCGCTTTTGCAATTTTGTCGACACGTATCCACAATTTGAGTGTTTGAAAGTCTTATTTTTACCAGATTTAAACCCACCAATAAGTTATCCGCTATTCCCGCAATTTGTCACAAACTGCATACCCATTTTAATAAGAAAGTGTATTCTGTTGGTTTGATCTCATATTCCATACCGTACCATGCTGAATCGATATGTAGCGTTAATGAATTGTTTTCGTCCGAAAAAATGTAGCGGTAATAATCCGTCGAAAATTTGAAAAAAATAAAGCAGTAACGAGTTGAAATTTTGGGGCATGTAGCGGTAATGTTGACCTTCCGTGTGGTTATGCAGTTTAAACTAAATTATGTGGTTTATTTACATGTAGCAGGTAAGGTAATACAATTTAACAAGAATATGTTTTTAGTATCATATTAGAATTCAATTATATTCAATCATATTTCATTCATATCCTTACCCTTTACAGATTTTGAAGTTAGGATGGGACTTAAATCGTCAAATAATAAATTGCATTGATTTACTTACAATCCAAGAAACAATGTAGTTTTGATGTTGAAAAGTTACTTTTTTTATTGTTTGCTACGATATTTTTTATTGTAGTTCGTTTAAAAGAAGACTGTTCGTTTTAATCAAAATTATTCTTTATGTCAATATACACAAAATCGTATCGAAATCGAATCCTTATTATTCAATAGATTAAAGGTACCACCTTCAATATCGTGTTTTCCAAAATTACTTGAATGCTATCACTTTCTGAAGTATTCCCTGTAGTGCTGCTATCAATGATTTCGTTTCGAATGTAATATATCAGTATTTAAAAGCAATTGGATAAATAATTATTCTACAAAGCAATAGAAGTAATAAGATTATTAGAAAATATTACTTATTTTATTTATTAATTTTAAACCAGATTCAGTTATGACATGGAATTTTGTAGTACAAAAGGACAAAGTACCTAAAAGATTACAAGGGTAGTACGTGAAGATAACGAACAGTATTAAATCTCAAGGTCCATAAAACAATACAAAATAGGAGGAGAGCAAACACGGACCCCCGAAGCATCAGAGGTGGGATCAGGTGCCATGGAGGAGTGAGCATCCCCTGCCGAATATGATCAGGAAATAACGGAAAAAATCCGTCGTCAATTCAATTCAGTGTATGAATTATGGACTAACAATTGGTATGAAAAACGTCAGTCAGCATTTGACTCAATGATAAATTGTAAATTTTTATTTGTTGACAAGGTCATTGTATCAACCATAGAACATACGACATGATGACTTTAAACGAGACTGTTGGTATTGTTCTTTCATCAAATTGCTTGTCAATAATTTACCTCGGTTTAGAAATTGTTCATACGTAGAGCATGCTCTTGCGTATCGAATCAACTGAGATATATATACTCCGTATGCAGGTGATGAAGGTTTATTGCTGCATAAGTAAGGGAAATGGACGATAGAAAAGTTAAAAGTCATCACGTTTATCATATAGCTTGCTTGTAAGATTTCCATAAGTGTTTTTTTTTCAAGTCAAATATCCAAGTATGAAACAGAAGTGTCGGACTCTGTGGTATCTTTAATCTCAAGCTCACCAGGATATATCGAATCGACATAGGAAAGGAAATTACCATTGTAAATTGACAATACGTCGTCGATTTATCTTAATGTCGAGTTGAAGGCCACAGCAAGTGTTTTCCTCTTTTTAAGCATAGGATTTTGCATAAATTCTGCTACATATGAATATGAAAATAAGTCTGTTGATAACGGAGCACTATTTGTACCCATGGGTATTCCAATAGATTGTTGGAATACCTAGTCTCCTAACACCGCATATATATTGTCAATCAGAAACTAAGGCATCTTCTTGGTGTCTACCTCAGAGTACTAATGTGTGCAATAAGAATCTGTTTTAACAAAGTAATTTTGCAAATGACCAATGACAAGGTAGGTAAATTTACGAGTTCCATTTTTCTTCAAGAAGCAGCTGGCAATGATATAAACAAGCCTGGATTTCAATTTGTCGTGGGAAATTGTTATGTATAAAGTTGAAAAGTCATAAGTTTTTAAGCTGTTGATTTTTGTAAAGCCTTGTGATTTCGAATTGTCCAAAAGTTCTTAATAAGTTTTAAGTATCCACATCTGATTCACACCACTTCACGAAATTGATAAGGATCAAAGGAAATCAAAATTTATTGAAAACAGAATAATCTATTACATCAAACTACATGTATGATAACTAAAAGAGAAACAGCCTAGAGAATTAGGGATAAAAAAAACCCCAATCATTCTAGAAAAAGCAATAACATGTAGATAAAAATTTTTTTCCTGACATAATTACGACAAGTTAAGAAACAATGAACAATTATTCAGTGAATATTGTGTTATAAATAACGTGCTCTAGCTCATAACCGAAAATATGGCAGCAGTCCAATAGCTACCAATGATGCCATGTTCACTAAATAAAAGGTTTAACTTATATTCGCATTCTGATTGATTTATTGATTGCATGTTGTTTAACGTCTTTCTCGAGAATTCTTCATTCATATGGCGCTGCACTTCAAAACTTTTCTTTATGTCAATATACACAAAATCGTATCGATTGATTGATTGATTGATTGATTGTGTATTGTTTAATGTCCCTCTTGAGAACTTTTCACTCATATGGAGACGTCACCGATGCCGGTGAATGGCTTCAAATTTAGACCTATGCTCGGCACTCAGGGCCATTGAGCTGTGAGGGTTCTTTATCGTGCCAACATCAACCGTGACAAGGGACCTACGTTTTTAAGGTCAATCCGAAAGACCCGTCACTTTCACTTCTAGTGCCGAGCGCTTGGCGAAGGAACAGTCACTACCTATGTTTACGTATCTTTATTATTCAATAGATTTAGAATACCACCTTCAATATAGTGTTTTCCAAAATTACTTGAATGCTATTACTTTATGAAGCTTTCCCTGTAGTGCAGCTATCAACGATTTCGCTTCGAATGTAATATATCAGTATTAAAAAAAATGCATAAATAACTATTCTTGAAAGGAATAGAAGTAATAGAATTATTAGAAAATATTTACTGATTTTATTTGTCAATTTTTAACCAGATTCAATAAGGACATAAAATTTTGTACTAAAAAGGACCAATATCAACCCATATGAGATTAGAATACAAACAGAAATAATTTATATCAATATGATCGATAATCGATTATTATTATTAATTTCAGGCTTACATTTCATTTTTTTTGTTTTCAGTGGAATTTGGTTTAATGGATTTATACGAGTTTCAAATCAAGGCAATACTGTTGAGACATGCAAATCGTTGGATTGTGCTTTACCCGTTAAAACAACTTCAGTGGGTTTAGAAGACGGAATGCTCTGTTTGTTTTATAACAGAACAGACCTCAATATTTACCCCGAGGACTGTAACAAGTCAAAAGCATTTATATGTGAAAGCAAGGACAAAGGTACTGTAGATTCCTCATTTTTTGCGAGTACTTTTTATCGCGAATGGAATTTTCAACGTCAGCGCGCAAGAAGAATAATTCGCGAACGTTTGTTCAAGGGCTTTTTCAAAGATTTCACAACAATAAAAATAAAAGCGAAAATTTTTATTTAGCGATAATTATTTCCACGTATGCATTTTCATAATCTACACAGGCAACTTAGCCACATATGATTCTCATATGAGTATTATATGATTCTCATATGATTGGCTTCATATGAGAATCATAGAAAAAGGGTATCATATGTGAACCATATGAAGCAAATCATATGATATACATATGATCCACGTATGTGAATCATATGAAAATAACTACAAATGCTTTTCATATGAATGATTTAAGTGTGTTTCAAGCCATTTACATATGAGAATCACATGAAAAGGGCATCATAGGTAAATCATATGAAACACTTATGTGTGTTTCAAGACATTTACATATGAGAATCATATGAAAAGAGCATCATATGTAAATCATCTGAAACACTTATGTGTGTTCTCTTTCAATATTTTTCACATTCTTGTACACATTTAAAAATCAGATATTTCTGCTTTAGATGAAAATTCATTACATTACAATGATCTATTTTCAATGGTTAAATATTTTAAAATATCTTATAATGCTTACACAACTTTTTTGATAAAATTATTTTCATCAAGAGAAATAACTTACTTTTCACAGTGTACATTCTAAAATTCTAAACAAGAAAATATACAAACAAGTCAGCAGCATTTGTTGATACATGTATTTAACATATTCTAAAATGAGTACAAATTATAAGATTTCAGCAAAATGATTAAGTAGTTCAACATGTATAAATGTACAAATGAATAAAAAAAATTCGGTCATGTACTTGTATAAAAATACCATATTACACGAAAGTGTCCACAGCAAAATTGAAATATCAGCAATAACATTTGTCATGTATTCTCAATTGTAAATTTATGAAAAAATCAAGTTATTTGATATTCTAGCATACAAATAAGAATGGGAAATCTTTACAGGTCAAATTCAGACAAGATTGTGTACATCCTGCACATTTCATAATTATTCCATATATTTCCAGGTTCTTTTTCTTTTGTAACTTTTCACTTCAGTTGTCTTCCCTCTGATCTGACCATTTTGAAAATCTCTTTGAGCTGTACCAAATATGCAAATTCACCAGTTCTCCCCTTCCTGAACAATTTCTTTGTGGCACAGAATGGTCTCTACAAAATTTTACAAATAAAAATAAAATAATTCTTAATTACAAAATCAATTCTACAAGTTATATTTAAGTAACTTATTATCAGCAAACAAATGTGTTCCCAATTCACCGACACAGATATAATACGAGATAAAACTAATGTACAGTTATATATGTTATTCTAGGTGTTTCGTGAAATCCTATGATGTAATTTGCAAGACACTGTTGGAAGATATGCTCATAATAAAATTATAAAAAGCATTTTTTTTATTTTGACAATTGAATTGAATTTTGCAAGAGAATTACACTATTGGAAGATATGCTTCATATTAAAATCATAAAAAGCAATTTTTTTTTTATTTTTGTCAATTGAATTTGGAATGTTCATAAAGAATTATTGTCAAAAATTAAGAAGATTCTGACACAAATGTATTACTTTTGGACAAAAAAAAATTACAGACACGTATATAGGCAGAAAAACAGACTTTGTGATTCCAGGATATTCCAAACTTTGTTGGGAAGAATATAACAAAGTCTGTTAAACAGTGTGTAGTTACCTTGACTTGAAACAAGCCTAGGATCTTTGGTTTTTTTCTTATGAGAGACTGTCTGTATATTGAACCTGTAAAACCAATATTAACAAGTAGATATTTTCTACACATAACTAAAACTTAAACTACAAAAAAAGAGAGTACCGGTATACAAATTTTGTAGGTTCTCAAAAGTCTTAAATATCTTACATTTTATCTAAAACTAGGTTCTCTATAAGTAATTTAGTATTGGAATTTTTTTTATAAATGTCAGTCAATGAATACATAGATGTAAATATTCAATGGATTAGCTATCTGATGTACTTTTAACATATACACATGCATATGTGTACCGTGAACGTTGCAACTGTTATTATTAATTTTTTGCTGAAATTCAAAAATTCAATTTACCCCCTGAAGTTTTTGTGTAATTTCATAGCTTTTGAAACCAGCATATTCTATTCATACTTACCATATTTTAAAAGTGCATTGGATTAAAATTGTTTCATTTTGTAGAATACAACTTCTATATTATTGAGTTGAATGTATTTTTGATAAAGTCATGCAAACAATGTTGAATTATAAAGCAACAAAAAGAAATTATCAAGAAATATTTTGTCATAAAGGAGTCATTACAGATGTACACTTTGATTTTTTTATATTGCAAGTATTTCTTTTTACCTTTAATATTGTGATGATGCAATCATATCTGTCACAATCAGCTTTTGGATCAATCGCCAGTCTTATCAGCTTTGGGCTTCTTGGACTTAATAAAAAAGCAGCACGGTGACACTGAACTCAAGATGTTGAATGCATCTATGGGAGATAAAAACAAACAATTGTAATTAAGTTGATGAAAGGATCGACTTGATAACGATCTCAACATACAAAAACGCAAAACCGCTATACAGGGTTTCTACTTTCACTTTCAAATCAGTACGTAACAAAAGTCAAAACAAAAAGAAAACAACAAATGAAAAGTCTTAATAAAAAAATTGTTAGTAGATAACTTACTTTTTCCAACACCCAACACTTCAGCTGCAGCAGTGAAATCAAACATGACGTACAGTTTCATCCGAAAGAAGTCAAAACCGGTCCGAGAAAAATACGGATTTTTTTTATTTTACTCAAGTAAAAAAACAAACCCAAAAGATTTGAAATAAAAAGCAAATTGTTTTATTCTTTATCAATTTTGTCTGGGATATGCATTATTACAGAAAAGGAAAATTGTGAAAGTTTTTTTTATATATGGGAAAGGGGGGGGGGGGGGGGTTAAACAGAGGAGATATATCATAAGTTTTTGCTAACAAATTCCTTTAAAAATCGATGTACATTTAAATTACTATTGAGATATATTATTAAAATTGCAATTTTTACTTGATTATTCCAAGAGTAAATTAGTGAATATGGTTTCATATGTTTCTCATATGATCAGTTTTATATGATTCTCATATGACCACTGCCAAAAAATAAATATGATTCTCATATGTGGGACCTTACATATGAGAATCATATGTATATTACTTCATATGATTAACATATGTATGATCATATGATTCTCATATGATTTGCCACATATGATTCACATATGATTGTATATACATATGATTCTCATATGATCCACATATGATCTTCATATGAAAGGCAATGCATATGTGGATCATATGTGGCTAAAGTGCCTATGTACAGTAATATAATATAAAAATCAATGAATAAAAGGAGAGAGGGAGGGTTCTAACTAGCACTTGAAGGGAGGAATTTCACGTAGAAATGAATTCTTTTGGGGAGAAAAAAGGCTAGGTGTTTCTTAAGTGATCACCATAAAATTTTTTAAAAGGCACAGATTCAAGCAAAGCAAAGATAATTAAAGCTGCAATACAAGTTCTAAAAAATATCAATTTAACCGTACAGTGTATAAAATATTCCATTACATTTATTCTGTTTCACATTCGATACTCGTTTAGTTTGTGCTTTCAACATGTTCATTATATACATTTTTTTTATTATTTTTATTTAA
>NW_026935233.1:0-6348 GCF_032062105.1 Saccostrea cuccullata | reverse complement strand
GTGCGCATGCGCTATACGTAAAAAATCACTAATGTATTTAAAAACAGTGACATTTATATTTTTATGATATTTTTATTGATTCTCACAATATAAAGATATGCTAATAGTTTAGACAACATGCCATGATCATCTTGCATGTGCATGCATGTGCGTGCGCGTATATGATATGTTGTTTATATCACTAGTTTTTATATTTCTTTGATAAAATCCTTTGATACTGAGGATATTTCAAGAAAGTCTTACAGGAAAATGGCACAAAAAGGGAGTTGGGGAGCGTTTGGGGAACATCTGTAACGGTCCCCGTTACAATTAAAACTAGTTTTTGTTAAAAGTAGTATTCCATTAGGGTATACATATGATATCAGTGATTAGTTGCGTGCAAAAATTAGTGTAAAATTTGGGTATTTAAGGTTTTGTCAATTTACCCTGGGCCGCAAGACACCTTATCCTTTGTCCGTTGTCTGTCGTCGTCGTTGTTGTTATTGTCGTAAACTTTTTAACTTTTCATCTTCTCAAAAACTAATGGACCAATTTCAACCAAACTTGCCACAAAGTGTCCTAGTGTAAAGGAGATTCAAGTTTGTACAAATGAAAGGCCACATCCTCTTGCAAGAGGAGATAATTATGAATTAGTGATAAATTAATGGTTTTATAAATCTTCTTCTGAAGAACCAGTGGGTCAGGAAAGATGAAACTTGAGATTCAGTTATTTTATCAGCACCTTAAAAAAAATCTATATGGATAGTTAATCATGGCTTTGTTGTTCTTGCGAAGAATTTGAACAAATTTTCCCATTAATTCCTGTGTAAAACCTTGATCACCCGTTGTGGCCCTAATCTACCCAAAAGGAAGGGGGGGGGGCATAATTTGAACAAACTTGAATCTACGCTACACACGGATGATTCCATATGATATGAACAATCACAGCTCTGCTTTTTTTCAAGAAGGAATTTTAAGATTTTTTTTTATCTAATCCTTCTTGAAACTTTGATCACCCATTATGGCCCCACCCTTGCCCAAGGGTCATGATTTGAACAAACTTGAATCTACACTACAAGAGGATGCTTCAATATAACTATGACCAATCATGGCTTTGCTGCTCTTAAGAAGTTTTTTCCTATATGTTCCTATGTTAATCTTTGATCCCCCATTGTGGTCCTATTCTACCCCTCTGGGTCATGATTTAAACAAACTTGAATCTACACTACCAGAGGATACTTCCATATGATTATCACCAATCTTGACTTTTCTGTTCTTGTGAAAAAGATTTTTCCTATGCATTTATATTAAACTTTGATCCCCCCCATTGTGCTTCATACCCCTGAGGGTAATGATTTGAACAATCTTGAATCTACACTACCAGAGGATGCTTCCATATACTGTAGATAACTGAATATACGCGTGAAATTAATTATATCGCATAACGTAAGGGTAGGGCTTTTATACTTTATATAATTGTAATCCTTGTGAGAAGATCTTTCATTTGATACCAAGGACTTTTACCTTGACCTTGGAGTTTGACCTTCTTTAAAAACAAACCTTTACCATAACAGTTGAAGGGTTAGGGCTATGTAGGGCTTTTATACTTCACATATTTAATCCTCGTGGCAAGACCTTTCTTATTTCACATATGTAATCCTCGTGAGAAGACCTTTCAGTGGTAACCAACAACTTTTACTGACATATGTAATCCTCGTGAGAAGACCTTTCAGTGGATACCAACAACTTTTACCCTTTAACCTTAGAGTTTGACATACCTTTCAAAAACTTACTCTTTGTCATAACTTTTGAACAGATGGTGCTAGGGCTGTCATATTTCATAATCGTTTTTTGTGAAAAGACTCTACTTTGAGTACCGATATATTTAATTTGCATTTAACGGGGTCATTATTGTTTCACAAACACATATTCTTAGTTCCTTATAACTTCTGATTGAGAACAGATAGGGCTTTCATATTTGGCATGTGCATTACCTGTGACAAGATATTTCCAAGCATGCAATGATTTCTGACCCCTTGACCTTTTTTTTTTAAATCAACTTCGGTAATCATTTCTAAATGCTATATGATAGAGTGTTCATATTTGACTCATAAAAATACCATCTCACACACAAAGATACTGAAAGCGGGGGACCACAATTCTTTAAATTTGATTGTTTCTTCATTTTTGACTTCTACATAAGATCAGTAAGAACATATGCATATATATAAATTATTTATGAATTAAGCATAAAGGACATGTGAGAATATAATTAACAAGATAAATAGATACAGAGAATCTGTGTCCCAATCTTAAAGAAAAAAGATAAGGACAGACTGGGGCATTTGGGAATACATAGACGTACCAAATATAACATTTCACGACAAATAGCGATAGCTTCCGTATTTTAATCAGAAGCCACTAATGCTACAGTCTTATTATAGACGTCTTGTTTAAGAATAGCGTAATTTAGTCGCTTTGAATTTAAGAAAAAAATATACTCTTCAAAAAAAAAAAGAAAAAAAAAACACAAAGTAAGAACAATACCCAGAAAAATGTAAGATAGTTCTGTCACACTTTTTTTTTGATGGGTTTTATGCATTCGAGTAAAATGCGTTATTTTTCAATGCAGTTTTAACTTTACAGCTATTTTACAAATCTCACGGACAAAATGAACTGATTTTGCAAAATGAACATAAAGATTTAGCTCAATTTTTATTTGTTGGTTTCTAATGCAATTAATTCCTTCAGGCACAAAGGCCCTATCAAAAGCAGGTGTTCTCGATATATTTAATCTTCGTCGTTTGATCTAAAAATTGACGCTTTCAAAAAATGCTGCATCTGAATATTGCATAGCACAAAAGGAAAATGGTAGACTGGAGGCAGGTTACCACAGTCTACAATTGCAAGAGGTTTTATCTTAGATACTGAAAGTACAGGTTCCATACCTTCATCTAAGATACAGGCGAAATCTGTGAGGAGAACGGTTAATCTAACAAGATTTCGCATATCATTCAAGATATTTTCATAAACTGTAGATCGCTAAATTTTCGCGACACTTTATTTTCGAAAGATATTCATTTCATGTAACTCTTTATTAGCGTTACAAATTTTTCACAAATTGTGGTTCTTGTTCTATAAAATCGTAGAGTACTTATATATGCGGAGTATTGACGGAAATTTTTGCGAGCACGCTGTCTCACTTACTTACGCGAAGATAAAGTTCTCGTGAATAAAAAGTGATTTACAGTAGAACAAACCATACCGCTTTTACTCTATAGGATCACGAAATCCTCTTATGCATTTGTTTCTCACATACCTAATCAAGAAGCATTAATATATGTATAATTTGAAAAGTGGGCAAGGTTAAATACATCGAATTCGGGTTCGAATCCCACCGAAGGACGTGGAGGCAAGTCCTTCGGATGAGATCGTATAAACCGAGGTCTCGGGTCGCAGTAGGAGCTGGCACGAAAAAGATCCCTCCCTGCTCAATGGGTGCCGAGTATAGGTAAAAAAAAATTTGCAGCTCTCCACCGGCAAGTGGTGGCATCTCCATATGAGTGAAAAATTCTCGAAAGGGACGTTAAACAATATACAATCAATCAATCACACATCGAGTTAATCACATTTCTGTATTATTAATAAATCAAGATCATTTTGCTAAATAATCTTTTTGATCAGTGTGCCACTAAAATTCTACAATGCATTTCTTCTTTTTTCATTTTGTTAGATGTTTATTTGTTCATACACCTGATTTTATATAAATTCAGTGGTGTAACATCGTTTTTGAAAGGGGTGGGGTCATCCCGAGGAAGAAACAAATTCTCAACTTACCTGAAAAAATTGTCCAAACTCGAGGGGGGGGGGGAGCTAAAATTTTCAAAGCCAAATTCTTTCAATACCAATTTTTAATACATTTCCTTACACCATACAAAGTTGGGGGAGGGGGGGGGGAGGGGCAACCAGCCTTTCAATGAACATTTCCTATAGTATAAGTAATACTGGGGAAAAAGTGCCCCCCCCCCCATTGCTAAGTGCCTGCATATTCGACAATACTGCAACCAGTAGGGGAGGGGGCAACATGACTTTTTATGAATATTTCCTATAGGAAAACTTGTGTCTGGAGAAAAGGGTGCCCCTCCCCCGATGCTAAGTGCAGGTAGTTTATACATAATAAAATAAGATTTTACTTACATGTTCCTTTTTGAAATGACGAACTAAAGTCCACTGGACTTTAAATACATTTCAATCGAAAATATATTATTAATTGACTGGCATCAATAAGGCTTTTGTGCACAAGTGTCTCCTTGTTTGACATTTGATCAAGCTGTTTCCATCTAATATCTGCAATTAAAATACTGTCCTATCGTAATATATATACTTAATTGTCTGGCATCAATAAAATGCTTGTTCACAAATTTTTCCTTGTTTGACAATTAATCAAACTGTTGTATTTTCATCTATTTTCAGAATTTTATTTTTGTTTATTGCTAGGGGTATATTGCAGGAATATATTTTTTAAAGGAGCATATGTTAACAAAATTGCCAAAAACTCTCTTGAGCTTTTCTGATCAAAGGCTGATGTGAAATAACTGCCATCTGGCGCCCCCTTTTCCACGACGAATTACATGTTGCATATTTAATCTACAACGATTTTGGCACAGGCTTTTGGATCGCTTGAAAAAAAAATTGTGTGTAAAAAAAAAATAAAGGTACTGAACTCTTACACCGGGTACCAAATTGCGCTAATAAAATATTTTTTATTCACATGCTCTAAAATTCTACTTTCTATTCAAATTTATTCATAGATAAACATTCTTCATTTCTACCAAAGCTCACTCCGAAATTCCATATTTTTCTCGAGATATTCTGAAATCAATCTCAAAAAGAATTACGAACTCTAACTCTTGATTCCCGCCTACATTTTGCACCCATTAAATTCAATATTAATGGCAATTTGGCCATTAAATCTTTGTTTAATACAAAGAACAGTTCTATGGTAATTGATTAATCGTTTTAATTCCAGCGCTAGTTAGTAAATTATCATTAATTCCAGCTCTTAAAAAAAGGGGGAAGACGATATTTTCAAGTGAAATCGATCTTTTAAGAATCACCATATTTTGAAATAGTCTTAAATATGATAAATTGTACCTCATATCTTTTCATATGTTTTACGCAAATAAATAAAACATATATTAATTAATAAAATACAATTATTCTGTTTTTCATAGATTTAAAATTGGTGAAAAATCAGCATTTTTTTCGTTTTTTGTCTATAAACATATGTTCCCCCCCGTGAAACACAAAAAGCTTTGGCATAAATTTGTAAAATGATAGTCCATATTACCTGTAAAAAGGAAGTTTTGTTTCACGGGGGGAAAGATGTTTTAAAAATATTTTCCGTTTTCCGTTGATTTCTATCGTGAAAAATTTTACCAAAATTATAGAGTTATCTCTCTTTGGTATCCCAAATAAGTAACGTTTTATAAAAATTCATATTAATATCTATAAAAATGTTGAAAATCATTCGAATATGTTAACTTTTGAGAAGTGACTTAGAGGTAGGCGGGAGAACAATACTATCGTTCGTAGTTAAGGTCTTCCGTTTCCAACGGAAGACCTTCTACTGATTCTGATGATTAAGATTATTAAGGTCTTCCGTTTCCAACGGAAGACCTTCTACTGATTCTGTTGGTAAAGATTATTAGGGTCTTCCGTCTCCAACGGAAGACCCTTCTATTATTCTATTGTTTCTTTTTCACTTTTATTAGGGTCTTCCGTCTTCAGCGGAAGACCCTTCTATTATTCTTCGGTTTCTTTTTTACCTTTATTAAGGTCTTCCGTTTCCAACGGAAGACCTTATTGTTTTCGTTCGGTTTCTTTTTCTCTATTATTATTATTATTATTATTATTATTCTTCCAACCGATTTTGTGCACGCGATTTCTCAGAAACGGCTCGGCCGATTTACATAAAATTTTCATATGTAATAGCTAATCAATCGATCTTGATAGGTTTTTAAGCGATTTTATGACGTCACTTCCGGTCGTGAGATATGGGGAATTTTCTGATTTTAAAAAGCAATTTTGTCTTGATTTAGTAGCGAAAACTGCTTAAGATATGAACTGAAGATTAATCGGATATGATAGTTCATGATTTATAGCGTTGCAGAATCGCATTTTCGTGCGCCGTCAGTACTTCCGGTCGATACCGGAAGCGAAATTAAAAAACGCAATTTTTCAACTTTTCTTTTTTAATATTTTTGTTTTTGATGTGAATAGAGACCCTTTTGCAGAAGCGAAATATGTAATTTGTTTGAAAATCGAAAAAGCCAATCCCGAGATATTTGCATTTGAAAACGCGAAGCG
>NW_026935232.1:0-62865 GCF_032062105.1 Saccostrea cuccullata | reverse complement strand
TAAACGATTTCTAAAATGGTCCTTACAAAAATACATTTTTTTTTTCGATTAATAAGACTTTTGAATTGGATTTTTTTTTGGGGGGGGGGGGGATAAATATGATAAAACAATTGGGAAGAAAATGGCAAATAGAAGGCAATGTTTCCATCTGATATTAGATTTCATTGAATGGCTGCTCAGAGGTCTAAATAGTTAACTCTAATATAGAAAACTATGAGTGGTCATTCACATTTTGTACTTTGAAAGTTATCTCTCTTATCAGAGGGTCGATACTCCTTAAGGTTTGTTGTTAGGTTAATGTATCGTCTAGAATGCTTAAATATAGAGCTGAAAGGCCGTTAAATTTGATGTCATTGATTTGAGGCAAATCTTGTGGTTTTAATTTTTTGAAACCGTGCTTAGAGTATTTAATTATTTACATTTGATTTTCATTTCTCGAAAATATTGTTGCACAATACTCCTGAAGTTTTTACTTCATTGCTATTCACATATTAGCGAGAGAAAGAGGCTTGATTAAACACTTAACGGACCCCGCTATGTATCTTTGTTTTTAAGGATTTGTATTTAGTTTCAGAATCTTGTATAGGTATGCTGATTCAACATCATTTTTAGTTATTGATAATTCTTAAAATATTTAAAACCGACAATTTATTTTCAAGAATTTTGTCTTATAGAGGTTTGATTACAAACTATTTTCAAACTAATAATCTTACTGAAAAAGCCTCTATACCAAAACCTGAAAATTTGAACTGCTAATTTAAACTCCAACTGCATATGACCTTAGTAGATGAAAATAGACAACAACTGTTCCTTTGACGAGCAAAATCACATTGAAGTAGTACAGTAACTGATGAATGACCTTGCGCGTCGAGTAAAGGTCGAAATTTGAAGCTCTTTACCGGTGGCATCTGAATAGTAAAAATTCTTGAATAGTAAGTAAAATACCATACAATCAAACAACCTTGGAGGAAATTATCGAGCACCAACCCATTCCACAATTGTTTGATCAAATTTAATGTCTAGTTAGAAGAAACCTTATATTATTGCAAGTTTATATATTATCTATGAAAATTAAACAAGTGACATCTGTACAATATTATTAATCTAAAATTTTAAGGTATCGAATAACATGCAAATAGCATTAAAAGGAATTAGTGAACTGTTTTAATCTCCGGTTTCGCATTTCGGTTGTATCTCACAGAGCTGTATGGTCGAAAATGCCTTGTTGTTTGATTTCCTGGTCTAGGAAGTGTCGAGCTGTCTTCAGATGTTTGATCTTGACTTCTTTGTCCTTTGTTGTACATTTCCGTCATAACGCTCATGCTACTGTATTGCAAATGTGGGGAATCAACTTTCATTGAGCAGTTCTTGTGCGGAACACATGGTTTAGCAGGCAAAGTACACATCTTTTCATACTGAAGGTGATTGTAGGTTTCAGGACTTCCATAATAATCAAAGCTTGCATATAGCATTTGCTGTCTTTCTTTCGTTTTATAATGTCTTGGTAAACTTCTTGAAGATTTCAGATGGGCAGAATTATTTTGATGCTGTCTTTGAAGAGAATTACAAACAGCAGGATTTTTTACTTCCTTTTCAAACATTTGTGATTCTCTCACGTCATTATAGATGTATTCTCCTTGTTCCTGATTGTCCTTAGGAGTAAGTCCTGAAATATTGGAAACAGATTTAAGAATGAACGTAAATTTAATTAATATAATCAAAACAGAAAATTAAAAAAAATTGAATAAACCTGAGAGAGCCGATTTTGAAATGTCGATATTTTCCCCCCTTTGTCTCCTTCTGAAATGTTTTAAACAGAATAATTAAATATATAGGTATCATGGTCAGAGAAGTATTTCATTGAAATAAGTAAGTGGCAAATGTCGGTGTACTTACAACCTCATCTGTAAATAGCACGCTGTCCATAACGCCCCCAAAATTAAGATAACAAGAGTGACTGCAGCAATAATTGTAGTTTTTAAATTATCACTCCTATTAGAATTCTGTGAAAAAGCTGTGCTTGTATCTAAATTAATGCCGAGAAGAAAGATAATAATCATCAGAATGAGTTAATGAATGTATACGGAGTATTACAATGACTAATTGTGATTATTATCGAAAAAGAAGACTTTTGCTCCTTCTCATCTTGCACATAACATGCTAATGAAAAGTACTTTTGATTGATATCGATAAACTATGTTCAAAACAATACAAAGTACTCACAGAAATATTAACGAAATAACCATAACGTTGCTCTTAGAATTTTATATCATTGTTTGAATTAGTCAACATAATTTTACTACAAAATCCGTACTTAGCGTCTTAGCCACAGCCACAGAGGCTTGATCTTCCAAAACCATCACATTTCTATCATACACAGTATTCTTACCTTTACTTTATAACAGAATACTTAATTATGCAATTTAGGTATACAATGCTTACTTGTAACAGCTAGACATCCTTTTATCTTGTCACATATCTGCTCCTTGCTACAAATACATTCTTCTTTGCATCCGTGTCCATAGAAACCAAACGGACATGGTAAATTGCAGCTTTGTCCGTAAAAACCAATACAAGCTATATATTATATGTAAAAAGAAAATGGTTCATTTAAATTTGGATAAACTATTCATTTTTAAGTAACTAGCCTTGACAAAATATACTTTATATTTTTTTTAGTTAAATAGACCTGTATGTCCTATAAATTATATATATGATAAAAGGAAATACATCTTTCTTAACGATTTTTCGCTAAAATCACATTGAGTTGATTTTTTGTATGCAATTAAAGTGAGTCTTCTGCCATTTAATATGTTTTTTTTTAAATCACCCTTGTATTTCAAAGTCATCTATTTTATATTTTAGTCACTGAAACTTTCTTTGCATTTTTAATTTTGACCATAGTTTTTTTTTAAAGACTGCACAAAAATTATTGCTCAAAAATATATTTGTAGAAAATTATGTATTAAACTTAGGGAGATTGATACATTTAATACTGAGTTTGATGATAATGATAATACCATTAATGCTGATATATATACCTTGACAAATTCCTGAAATATTCTTATAATTGGCACAGCATTTATTTAGGCCTGTTATTCTATGAAGCAAAATTACAATACATGTACAATAATTATGAAACTCAAGTGTATTAGAAAATATCAATAAAATATCAATATTCTCAAAATTAATAGTATGATCTGGATATAGACAAAATAAATGTACAAGAATAAACAAGTCATTCTTACTCTACATTTGCTTCTCAGAGTAAATAAACTAGGAAATTCAATACTTTTAAGTTACTTTATGGAAATATGAATACAAAAAATACTGTTCTTTAAAAAACTCAAGAATATATTTTCTTAATTCTACGAAGGGCATTTCAAAAGTTCTGGCAACTGTTTAATAAAAAGTTAACCGTTTTACGGAAAATATTGAGTTTGATATCATTGGAAAGATCAGAAAAATATACACAAATTGTGACGTCACTTTATAATATTTATAACGTAATAACTCCGAAAATGACGTCACAATATAGACTGTTTAGCATACTGAAAAGTCGCGTTTTTAGCCATATGAGATGATCGTAAAAGTGCTGCCAAAGGCTTATTTGAAACAATATTTTAAAGAATTTTTTTATATGCAACGAAGAAGAGTAGGACTATGATACTGTTTATCAGCAATTCCATGAAATATTGTATGGTTTGTTTACGAGCACGGTTTATGTCCGCTTATGCTATCATCGACATGCATGCAAGATTTTTATTTACAAGTTACGGCTGGATATTCGGTCTTTTATATTGCTCTCCATTGCTTGAAATAAAACATGTCCTGTATTAAACTGAAGTATATTAATGCAGTTTTCATCCAATTTATTTTGAGTGATATGACTCTTATCGTTTACGAATAAAATGTACTAAATCTTGCCCCTGACTTGATTCTGTGCGAATTTTTTTCATATTAATTGAACTTCGGCGCCCCAAAACTCACTACTGATTTTGACTTTTGAATATAAAATAGGAATATAAGATACACAGACATGTAAAATCTTACGTATTTTCCAGGCATTAAAATTTGAAAATATGTGGAGGTACAGTGGGTCTACAACTGCACCGCCGCCATTTTGGATTTTACGAGAAAATATAGAGCACACTAAACTTAACTTCTCTTGAGGCTTCATCGATCCCACAAATCTGGTTAAAACACCCGACGAATTTATGCCATGAAATTTTGTAACACGATCGTCTATTTCTCTTTGATTGTCAACTTTGTCTTTTTCTCACAGTTAGGTATATTTTACGCAATAGTTTGAGCGAGATTCGACAAAAACATGCTAAGTTTGACACTCGCGAAAACCATCTTAGAACAAGAAGATCTCCGAAATAAAACATTATATGATAGATTGTAGTCTATGTAAACATTTCACCAACAGGCATTTGTGTCCGTTGGCTTGCGTCCGAGTAATGAGCAAAAGTTATCTTGAAAATTTTAATTTGATTAAATTGTTCTTTTGTTACGTCATTTTTTATAGTCAGTATCCTAAACATTAAATATTGTGACGTCATTTTCAGAGTTATTATGTCATAAAAATTATAGAATGACGTCACAATATGTGTATATTTTTCTGATCTTTCCAATGATATCAAACTCAATATTTTCCGTAAAACGGTTAACTATTTATTAAACAGTTGCCAGAAATTTTGAAATGCCCCTCGTATTTCTCTGGTGAATTTGATAGACTATGCAATTGATATATAGTTCCATACATTCATACAAGTTGTAAACTACTTACCTATTTTTGCAAATGTTGAAGCCATCAGACGACATTAAGGAAATGAAGCAGACATAGAACATTACATTAACTGTGCACACCATGGTTCTGTGCTCCATTTTGCATAAAACAATCTTTATTGTTAATATGAAAGTTGGATTTTAACAACAGTTTTATATTCCCATCACAGGTTTCAAATACTTGTCAAAACTTTGGACTTTGAAATGTACTTGACGCACATAACTAGGATCGTCATCATAATTCTAACAAACAAGGCTTGATGTATTTTTGATTTCTATGTATGTGATTTTTTTAAAATCTTGCATATGATACTGTTATTCTATTTATTATTAAGGAGGAGTCGAATACGCTTATTTTGACATATCACAAGAATTAAACGATGATTTCATACATTGAAGTTCATTATCATGTATCAATATTTCTCTTAATAGTTATCAGTTTCATCCTTCCTAAAACAGTTGATATGTACATGTAATAGTGATTCATATTTGTTCATATCATTTGGGTCATATTGATTCAGACATCTTATTTGCATGTTATTGCAGGAGAAAAAATATCTCCTAATATGAGACTAATGCATAAAAATATTTTCTTCCCTTAATTTTACAATTAAAACATGGAATATATAAAGGGAATCAATTCAAACCCAAAAGTTTATTTCGTGTTCGGGAAAGGGGATGTTAGATTATTCATTGTGTTCCCAATGGAACACTGAAAACTTAAGAATCATTTATGTTCTATGGAGAAAATGTTCTTGGATATCCTTATTTACGAATATGCATCCCCAAGAATTATTATTTGTCCAATTTAATTCATTAAATCTTCTCTATATTCGAGGTACCCACGGAATTACGTCCCTAGGAACAAACATTAATCCCATTATCATTCAAATGATTCAGATGAAGTTATGTTTCAACATTTTCAAGTCAGATATTTTTTTCCAATATCTGTTACCCATTCAATGTACAGACTAAGGGCAAAATCAGCAAATACAAATGAACTACATCGGAATGAGCTAAGGCGTACGTCATTCCAGATTAACAAAAATTGTAATAGATGTTGTTGCAATGAAAAGTATTGTAACCACATCAAAGATATTGACAGAGTGTGGCATCATAGAGGACGGCATAATACTCTCTGTATCTAAGGTTACTACTGATTGTACAGTCACATTACTTTACATAGACAGCAGTGGCTGATTAACTTATAAACAATTTTCTTTTCTGAAAGAACCGTAACTCTTTCTTCAAAGTGCCCAACTCTTGGTGAAAAAAGTTGCTACTTATTAATCTTTCTGATCACGTCCTCGAAAAAGTACTTTCTATACTTGTTGTTTCCAACAAGTTTTTCGAAAATATCTAATTACATGCTTGACTATTGAACAGAGTTTAGAGTGTTTGCTTTTTAAATAATGATCTTTATATTAATCGCTTTCTATAATTCTAGACCCATTTTATAGGATGATTTATATAAACACATCATATTCTATAAATTAAGTACTATGCCTAAATGAAATCCAATCATACACTTCCCTCCATGAATAGTACAAGTATTCAATAAGTAATTATGACAATTTTCAAATCTTTAGATTAAATTTTAAATGTTCAGAAAACCTTTGATTCTGAATAACTTCCCCAACCTCAATCCCCATATACCAACACTTAAACTTATATGTATAAAACTTAAACTTATATGTACAGAGCAACCCGGTCCTCCGGGATGCAATCAGTATGAAAGGAAATTAAGCAAGCAAAAAAATATACATTTTGACCACAGGGTCGGACTCTCTCTAGATTAATTAAATGATAGTGTGTATGTTCTTTTACGTCCCATTCGAGAATCATGTAGGGACGTCACCATATACCGTTGAAGGGTCTCAAATCTGGACTATTACTTAAATAGAATTACTTAAATCTGGAATTTTCGGTCATCGAGCGTTGCAAGATTTTTTGATCTTACTTTCTATCAAGGAGAGAGCGCTCTGCTGAAAAAACCTTACAGCAGCTTATCACGGGAAAAGATTACACTTTGCATAGGTTCATGCAAATTGGAATTGGACAAAGTGGTGGGTGTTTTTTTCGACTAATGAATCAAGATTCACACAGTTTCAATTTGATGCTGAATCTTTGGGGCGCGATGTTATACGAGGTACTGGCTTTTTATCACAAATCAAAAGAAATCTCAATAAGAATGGATATTTTGATATTCTTGCTTTGCAATTCCTTCGGCACATTTAGTTGGATATGGTAATAACTTTGATTTTCAAGATGATGGTGACCAACCCAAGTCACAGAGCAAAGCATTGGTCATGCTGTAAAGCATTGGAGATCTTATAAAGAGATGCATTGTGTTGAATGACCACCACAAAACCCAGATCTAAAACCCATAAAAACAAACCGTATTACAGTCTGACATCAGATGTCAACCTGATGTAGTATGCCAAACAGAATACAGGGCGTTGTTTTGGCTAAAGGGATTTATATAATGTTTTGACATTCTTCAATGAAATTTGTTAAATTGAGGACTGACTTTGAAGAAAAAAAAAACATTGTTGTATATTTCATAGAAAATAAATTATTTTAGACATTATATTCATTTTGTTACATCTTTTGATGTTCAAATACGTCAAGTGATCTTTATATAAGCGTAATATGTAGTTGATTTCCTGGAATTCGATCATGGTCTAGTTATAGTATATATAAAGAACTTTAGGACAATTTGAAATCACAGGACTTTACAAAAATCAACAGCTGAAAGACTTACGACTTTTCAACTTTAAACACAACAATTCCCCACGACAAATTAAAATCCAGGCTTTTTGATATCATTGACAGCTGCTTCTTCAATAAAAATGAAACTCGTAAATTTAATTACTTACCTCGTCATTGGTCATTTGCAAAATTAATTTGTTAAAACAAATTCTGAGAGCACACATAAGTACTCTAAAGTTGACGTCAAGAAGATGCTTGAGTTACTGATTGACAATATCTATGTGGTTTTTGGAGACCAGGTATTCCAGCAATCTATTGGAATTAACATGCATACAAATTGCGCTCCGTTATTAGCAGACCTATTTTTATATTCATATGAAGCAGAATTTATGCAAAATCTTATGCTTGAAAAGAAGAAAACACTTGCTGTGGCCTTCAACTCGACATTTAGATATATCGACGACGTACTGTCAATTAATAATGATAATTTCCATTCCTACGTCGATACGATATATCCTGGTGAGCTTGAGATAAAAGATACCGAGGAGTCCAACACTTCTGTTTCATACTTGGATATTTTACTTGAAAAAGACACTAATGGTAATCTAACAACCAAGCTATATGATAAACGTGATGACTTTAACTTTTCTATTGTCAACTTCCCTTACTTATGCAGCAATATACGGAGTATATATATCTAAGTTGATTCGATACGCAAGAGCATGCTCTACGTATGAACAATTTCTAAAGCGAGGTAAATTATTGACAAGCAAATTGACGAAACAAAAATATCAGCAGTCTCGTTTAAAGTCATCATTTCTTAATTTCTATGGTCGATACAATGACCTTGTCAGCAAATACAATTTATCATTGAGTTAAATGCTGACTGACTTTTTTCATACCAACTGTTAGTCCATTATTTATACACTGAATTGACGACGAATTTTTCTGTTAAATCCTGATCATGACAAGGAGCACACGGCGGGTGTGACCGGTCGGCAGGGGGTGCTCACTCCTCCATGGCACCTGATCCCATCTCAGATGTTTCGGGGGTCCGTGTTTGCTCTGCTCTTATTTTGTATTTTTTATGGACCTTGAGATTGAATACTGTTAGTTAGCTCAATATCCTTAAATCAGGGTACTTTACTTTCCCTTTGTGGAAAAGACAAAGTTTATTGCTATTTGGACACAGCTTTATTTTTATGAAAAAATATTATTATCATTAACTTATACGTAAGTCTTTCCAAAATAAAATGTTCGCATTTACAAGTGGAAACCTCGGTCAATGAAAATTATTTCATCTAATGCGAAAAAAGATATAAATCCATATGAGTAAAAAATTCTAGAGAGGGACGTTTTACAATATACAATCAATCAATTAATCATCTTTTAGAAAATGTCCACACGTGGAGCATGCTCTTTAGTATCAATCCAACCTCAAAATATAAACCCCGTTTGCCAGTGATGAAGATTTATGAATAAAATAAGTTATAGACGATTAAAAAAGTCATCATGTTTATCATTAAGCTCTTTTGTTAGATTACGGTTAATGTCTTTTTCTGAAATATACAAATATGAAACATATTTCAATCGTTACGTATTGCTTTATTACATGTTTACCACGTATCTCTATATATCTGTTACATACAAAGGGATCAGGGTGATCAGTAGTGTGACTGGCCAACAAGGGATTACTTAACCTTTTTGCCACCTGATTCAAATTCATGTGCTTTAAGGTTCCATATTTTGTCCTGTTTACATTTCATTCACCATTGATAAGATTAATCACCTCTAGTACTTCTACTCCTTTCAATCTTTTATCATTTCAATTTGCAGATGCACAGGTACGTTCAAACAAAAGTTGATAAAAATTAATTAAGAGAAACACGGTAGAGATTTTTTTATTTCAAAATAAAGCACACGTTATCCTTAAATTAGTTTTTAATTTTTAATGAACACCATTCATAAAGGAGATAACTTTATATATATATAGATGTGTTGCTTAGATTTGTTCCTTTATCTACCAGTCAGTCCTTTATGTGTATTATATAATGTGAAATAAAAATTCACAAAATGTGACATATGGCGAACAAAGAGAGGTCTACTTAGGGTTGTTTTCGTAGAACTAACGTGGTATATCAGTTCTCGAAGGTCGCTTAAATCTCGATTCCACCAAGAATAGTTTAGTTGCATTATTTTTTTTCTTAAACTGGTTTATAAGCATATGATAAGTAGCTATCTTCAAATTTTGCTCATGTCTTTTTTTTTTTTATATTTTATAATCAATATCAAATGTTTAAGACTTTTTAATATATATCTTATCATATCAAGACAATCATCTGAGCGAAAAATGAGTGATTAGACCGATTTCTCTAAAGACAGAAAATTGGGAGAATTGATCCTTACATCTTGGGCTCGATTTCATGGAGACCAGTCAATCGGATGAATCTGCGGGAATTAATTTTCGTGTAGACATAACTTTTGAACTTGAACTCTGCTCGTTATGTGCATACATATAAAATGAATTTAAATTGCCTTATCTTTACTTCTAAAAAATCCTCACAAACAAATAAAAATAATGGGCTCCAGTTTGTGTTCCGACAAGATTCTTTCTTTATGAAACATATGGAGATAACTAACAGTGTTATAACTAACAAGATCAAAAGTCCATAACACAAAACAAAAATGGAGCAGAGAAAACACGGACCTCCAAAACACCAGAGGTAGAATCAGGTTCCATGGAAGGGTGAGCATCCCCTGCCGACCGGCCAAACCCGTCATGTGCACCTAGTCATAATTGGGAAATAACGGGAAAATCCATCGTCAATTCAGTGTATAAATAATGAACTAACAATAAGTATAAAAAAAAGGTCAGTCAGCATTTGACTCAATTGTAAATTGTATTTGCTGAGGTCATTGTATCGACCACAGAACTAACGAACTGATGACTTTAAACGAGACTGCTGATTTCCTTATTTCATCAAATTGTTTTTGAATAATTTACCTCGTTTTAGAAATTGTTCATACGTAGAGCATGCACTTGCGTATCGAATCAACTGACATATATAAACTTCGTATGCAGATGATGAAATTATCCTTAGCAAAGGAAGTTGACGATAGAAAAGTTAAAGTCAACGCCTTTATCATAGAGATTGGTTGTTAGATTATGATAAACATCTTTTTCAAGTAATATAACCAAATATGAAACAGATTTGTCAGACTGTGATATCTTTTACCTCAAGCTCACCAGGATATATCGTATCGACATAAGGATGGAACTTATCATTGGTAATTGCCAATACGTAGTCGGTATATCTAAATGTCGAGTTGAAGGCCACAACAAGTATTTTCTTACGCATAAGATTTTTCACAACCAAAAGCACAGGATAAGTAAAATCCAAGCTTTTTGACACCATTGACCGCTGTATTTGTAAAACTAACCTTTTGTTTGACATTTGCGAAATTAGATACTTTCTAATTGTAAGCACATGAACTCTGGGGAAATTGCCCCGTATGGATCCGGGTTAGAATAGCTCCTCAGTACATCCTTGCTTGTCGTAAAAGACGACTAAATTGGGCGGTCCTTCGAATGAGACCGTATTAACCGAGGCCCCGTTTCACAGCAGGTGTGGTACGATAAAGATCCCTCCCTGCTCAAAGGCCGTAAGTGCGGAGCATAGGCCTAAATTTGCAGCCTTTCACCGGCAATGGTAACGTCTCCATATCATTGAAATATTCTGGAGAGGGACGTTAAACAGTATACAATCAATCTGAAGAAATTGATATGAAAAAGATTCTTTAGTTTCTTTTTGACGATATCTATGTGGTGTTTAGAGACCAGGTCTTCAAAATTTCTGTTGGAATTCTCATGGAGTATTTGTGTGTACTTATCAATGACCAGATCAGCAACATTAAATTTATTTTATTTTCATTTAAGGCAATATTACAGCAATACATATATTTTCCATATGTTTTAAATTTTTTGATCTTAATACTGGTTTGAAAGGACCAAATGTGATCCTTATCAGAAGAGGATTATTCATCTTACATTAATCTTTTTTTTTTCAAATGAACGAATACGAGAAACAATCGCTATTAAGTTAACCACGTCATTCGAAGAAGCTTTGAGAAAATTTGAAAGAACTACAAGCAATGCCTTGATCATGAAAATGTAACGAATTTGCAATATTTCTTGAACCATTCCAAAAAATAAAGATTTCCCTGCAAAACTTTTACTATGAGCAGTGACATTAAAGTCAATTCGTAGACTTATTCTTTTAAATCTTATTTTACATAATACATACGGATACACTAAAATAACGTTATAGACTGTTAAATAGTAACTGTTATTACAAATAGTTGCATTTTACCTTGTTCTGACTGAAAATTAATTGTGAATACAATCATTTTTTATTGTGCGTTTTAAAGGTAATTAAAACAACATATTATACAAATATTGCATGTAGTTAAGTGTAACATTGAAATTTTTCACCCAAAGAAAACCATTGTCAACCGAGGCGCATTGGTTTTCGAGGGTGAAAATTTTCAATGTTACACTCAACTTCATGCAATATTCATTATATTATACTGAATGTTTTATGCAAATACATATAACAGTGAACCATGCGCGCATGAATTTGGCGCAGTCGCTATTTTTGGAATTTCACCCGTCGTCAAGCATTGTTGACTGTTGCTTCGCTGGAGGGCGTGGCTTCATTATTCAGCGGGAAACAGTGTTTTATAACAAATGTTTCGACCAATCAGATTCAACTTATTTATATGAAAGTATAATATTATACAATTATGGACTCTTTTGGTGTTAAATATGGTTTGTTATTATAGTAACAAACCATATTCAACACCAAAAGAGTCAATAATTGCTTTATTATATAGTCCGAATTTGAATAAATAAGACATTGAAGGCTGAATGACGACACCATTCTCATTAACGAACTTCCGTCGTTGAAAAAAAATGTCCAGATTACAGTTTGTCACTTCCGTGTTCTCCTTTCCGACTTTCGCTGTGTAAGACGTCCAAGTGTTTAAAAATAATCCTGCAATAGGTTTGTATAATATTTTTCCTGCTCCGATACGTCGCTAACTGCGGCCGTTGCAATTATTGTTTACAATTTTGTTTGAGGTGTTGATTGTGACGTCACAATGCCGCTGCATGCGCAATGACCATCCGGTGTATACGGCCTCAAATCCAGTAAATATATAGAGGATATTCAATGTTTTGAAGTTGAATATGGAATTTATTTCGCGTGTGGGAGAGGATTTTTATTATTTTTTCACGAGTGCAGAGTACAAGTGAAAATATAAAAAAAATCCTGTCCCACGAGTTAAATAAATTCCATATTCAACTACAAAACATTGAATTTTCTGTTTATTACATTTTCTTTGATTTCCCTTTGCCTATTTGTCTTTTTATAATGCAGTCATACACTACATGACGTCATAGTTGAGCGGTTGAGACGTCATGGCTTAGTGATATGAGATTGAAAACGGGTAGACTTTATTTTACCGGTCCCCAGAATCTAGATTCAAGCGCAAAACTTCGACGTCACACCCGTTGCTAAATTCGTGTGTTTACGGTGGCAATTTTGATTTCGCGTGTAAAAAGTTGGCGAAAATGATTCCTATAAATCAACAACAAATAAATCTTACCTTAAATCTGAAAATCATCTTGGCTGTTGTTGAGGTTTGGGTTTGTGTTTTTTCAAAGGCGGAACGGTGGGCTTTGTTTGGTTTGTAAACTTTCGATATGAGGTTGAGAAAGCAAAGAAAAGGGTCTGGAGAGTCGTTTAAATACAACTATCTAACGCAGTACTGGGAGAAATGAATGTCGTATAATGTTTTCTAAGATTCGTTTTTGGGTACGGATTTTTTAGAGCTCTCCAGGTGGATTCTATTGTATTTATGTGAGCACAGGATTCGGGATCTACGAAGTTAATAGAGATTATTGATTGATTGATTGTATATTGTTTAACGTCCCTCTCCAGAATATTTCACTCATATGGAGACGTCACCGTATGCCGGTGAAGGGCTTCAAATTTTGACCTTTACTCGGCACTCAGGGCCACTGAGCAGTGACGGAACTTTATCGTGTCAACGCCTGCCGCTGACACGGGCCTCGGTTTTTAAGGTCTCATCCGAATGACCCACAACTTTCACTTCAAAGTGCCGAGCGCATGGCGAAGGAACAGTTGCTACCCATTTTATCGAGTGGGTCAGTCGCAGCCGAGATACGAACTCACGACCTCCCGATCACGGAGCGATCGCTCTACCGACTGAGCTACCGTGAACGGTAAGTTTATAAAGATGTTGACAGTGAGGTGAGTGAAACCTTCTGAGTTTAGGGAACTGTAGGTCCTCCAACAGTCACTGATGATTGTAGTTCCGGGTTTGATGTGCTGATTTATTATGGTGACAAACGTGTCAGCTGTTCTGTCCTCAACGGTAGTGAAAACACTTTTTGGAATCCCGTTCAATTACACCAAAGGCCCAAACCCCGTCGACACGCCTACCTTTGTGGAATTTTCTCCCGAATTTACTTTCGTCTATTTCAACAATAATCCTGGGCCTTAAACATTTGCGTATTATTTCCGTTTTTTGTAGTTGTTAAATTACGTTGCACACCTCTCTGGAATAATTGTACCAGTCCACTACGGTTCTGTCACTAATTTCCAGTTCGTGAATAACAAATTCCTTGTTACACTTGTTCACCCAAAAATAATTATGTAATATACAGGATCTGTTCTAAGGTTGAATTGTGATTTGCAAACCATGATCCTTAACGAATTTAAACTTTTTTATGACATTTTTTGTTGGAGCATTTCTATTCGTAACAACCCCGACTGATTGAAGTGTCCCTTCGTAAGCCAAAACGTCTAAAGTCACAAAGTTTGCACACAAAGTCTTTCAGATTAATCAATAAATTTAACTGAATTAACCAGTCAATAATTATTTCGACATTATCAAATATTTTCCAGAGATCTTTCAATTTGTATGGCATACCGCAACATGCATTTGTTTACAAATTCACCTGTCAATCTACTGCGCATACTCTGCACGTGCAATGTTGACAAGGCATTTTAGAGCTGATTCTATTTTATGTAAACATAAGTGTTTAAATGTAATATTCTGTTTTTATGTTAAAAACTTTCCTTTAAAACAAAACTGGTAAATTTTGACGTAGATCACGAATTTGGGGTAAAAAATGCCCCAAAACGCTTATTTTCCGTTTCTACAACGGCTGACGCCGTCGTATTATATAAGGGAAACGAATAAAGCCTTCATATATTTTGGCGCCTTATTTTGGGGACCGGTAAAGTAAAGTCTTCCTTGAAAACAATGTAAATATGGATTTCAGCAACATATTTTGGGGAACTTTGGCAATAATTATTCTCTGTCAGAATGGTTTAATTACTCTTTCTATATATTATAACAGTCCAAGGAATATTTTAACAACACACTTCGTTATGGGAAGGTAAATTGAGAGTTGCACCGCACTTCAGATATTTGTAACACTGTGACAGGATATCATTTTGATATCCTTTAAAGGTACTTGAACACAGATTTGAAGTTATTATTTTCTCTATAATATTACGACTTATATATTTTAATAGCATTTCACACAAAAATTAATTAAAAATCTTATTTCGTTTAAAAGATATTGAAATTTCAAATTTTTCGGCGGGTTTGATTGACATATCGTTGCACTCTCACAAATTTAATTTTATTCTTAATCCTTAGGAAAAGTGGCAATCACGTTTTGTATAAATGAGAAATATTAATGCTATAATCCAGAAAATTCAGAGTTGACACGTTCGAAAGCAAAACATACACACAATATATTGTCAGTCCGTGCAGTTGTGGTAAACAGACTGTGACGACTGAACGCACCCGGTGAATTCTAAATATAAACAATAATAGAACTCGAGCCCTGTTTACAAAAACTGTGTACATAACACGAGTGTGCTCGATTTGCTAAACTCTGCACGCATCTCTTAGTTCGGAATGACGATACTTGTGAAGGTGTTTTGCTTTCTAACATTTCTACTCTGAATAAAATTATTTTTCATGATAAAAGTTTTAATATTTCTCATTAGAACACATCAAAATTGCCACTTTTCCTAAGGATTAAGAATACAGTTAAAATTTGTGAAAGTGCAAGGATGTGTCAATCAAACCCGCCAAAAAATTTAAAGTTTTAATAACTTTTAAACGAAATAAGATTTTTAATTAATTTTTGTGTGAAATGCTATTAAAATATATAATTCGTGATATTATACAGAAAAAATGAGAAAATATTAACTTCAAATCTGTGTCCAATTACCTTTAATACTGTCACTTTTATTCAATGAATAAATTACATTATTTCACTGTTTAAAATGTAATAAGTAGTGTTATGAATTGTTTGCGCTTGCATAGATAATATAGGGAATATAAATAGACTAAATGATAATAATATTTAGCATTTTTCTAGGAGGAAGTTGCTCTTATATAAATTTTAGAGGTGGAACCTCGTAAGAACATTACGATCTATCATAATGTTTTGCAGATGTATGTTATTGGCAGCAATTTATTTCTCCATTGAATCATTTGCTAACCTATCACATTTGTATAAATAAGTAAGTATATATAGTATTATATCACGATAAGTATATTGATGACATCAAAATTTAAATCACTTTAATGCAAATTAATGGTAAATATGTGTATTAATCCTTCAAAACTTAAAGAAAACTTATCTAGCGTATAAAATTCCAAATAATTTAAAAACATCTGTTTTACAGTAAAACAGGACTTGTGCAATGTTGTCAGGATTATATGAATATTTCAGGATTTTGTGATGGTATTTTTTTCATTCATGTTTTATATATTAAAATATATGCGTGTTAATATTTAATGAAAATAGTAGTTACGAGTATGTTTATTTGTTACATAGCCTGTATTGGTTCTTGGGGGAAGGACTGCAACAATAGTTGTGTGTACGGATACCACGGTCATGGATGTCGAGAAAAGTGCAATTGTAGTGAATATCAAATCTGTGATAAAATATATGGATGCCACGGTGTGTTTTGACTTGTATACTTCATTAATTTGTTTCAAAAATCCTTTAGTCATATTTGATTCATATATTGCAAACATAAACAATTTCAAGTCCCCATCTTTTAATATATTCTTCAAAAATTGTTTTCAAAAGTTCAGAACTTATAACTTAAGATAGGAAAATATGCATTTCAAAATTAAATTCTGTAAACCAACTTTTATTTGTAAATATATATATAAGTTTTGCGACCTTCTTGAAGTTGCAAATATTAATCGCCGTAAACCATTTATTTTGCATTGTTTTGCAGAAAATGTTTTCTTATTCGTGAAAATAATCGCTGCGGATTGATTTCAAACAGACGAATCGAGAAAATAATAACCGCGGATTAATTTCAAACTGACGAATCGAGCATAAAGGATGACGCGAATAATAGTTGGTTTACAGTAAACAGAAACATTGATTTAAACTTTTAACTGACATTAAATAATTCTAAATGTACATTGTTACAAACTATATTTAACAACTTTTACATATTTTAAATGTGATAAATACACAATGCGACAATGTCATTTAAGGAATTAGAATCAGATGCCTATGAGAAGTAAGCCCTCCTTGCTTACCAGTCATAATCCTTGAGCGTTCTGTATTTATTAGATAAACAGAGTAATCGGCTTTTTAAATCTTTTTTACTTATTAATGTTCACATTGATCTTTTACTTAAACTCTTCAAACCTTCTGCCTGGACTGTATTAATTCACCAAGTTTGACGATTCAGGGTCTGTTAGATTGCCAATTATGAGCTGAACACGATTTTGTTATATTCATAATACTATTAGTATGTACTAGTAATATGTAAGGTCAAAGCGACCCATATTATGTTCAGCTGAGGAAAATTATTTATTGTCAACCTCATTGATTAAATGATATATGAACCGGACATGAAAAAGCTTCCAGCAGACAGACGGACAGATAAACCTTCAGACCTAAACGCAATACTATACAACGTCATGTCTTAAGACGGGCTTATAAACACAATGAACTTATAATTGATGTAAAAAACTCATGATTCAGAATGCAACTGATCAATATTTTTTTTGCAATCGTGCTTATTATACAACCCACATGATTTGCAGAATGCTGATTTAAACCGATATTGTTGAAAGCCTTTTGGCATCAACTAATCTGTAAGTAGTCTGCTTCAATTTGATTAATGATTGATTGATTTATTTTATCTGTCCTATACTCGGCGCTCAGGGCCACTGAGCAGGGAGGGATCTTTTTCGTGCCAGCACCTACTGCGACACGGGACCTCGGTTTATACGATCTCATCCGAAGGACCGGTTGCCCCGTCCCACAGTGGTATTCGAACCCACGACGTAAGGATTGACTCCTTACTTCGTGACTCTAGAGCAGAAGCTCTAACAACTGCGCCATGCACGCGGGCGACTAATATTTGAAGAATGAGAATAATCAAAACATTTAACTATATCACCGTATACAAGGGTTAACAAGGGGGAGTCGATAAAAAGTATGGGGGAGTCGTTTTCAACGTACGGGGGAGTAGATTTTCACCGCTTCGGAGTCAGAAGAGATGTGGGTCACGTTTTTTTTTGGTATATATAAGATGTATTCACAAAAAACAAATATCCAACGGAAGATGGCAATAGTTAAGCTTTATCTTGGTCATTTGTCCGGCTATCATATACGTCTAGTTTTCTCAAACACTTCGAACTATTTGACAGTTTTCATATTTACGTTGATAGAGTGGTTAAAACATGCATGATTTGCACAATCTAGGCTTGCGTAGGGACTCTCACAGTTAAAGGAGCAAGAGAAAACGTTTATCTTTTAAATGCAACAATTTAAACTTGACTAGACTTTAAAAAAATTAATAATTAAGACATTTTCTCTTCAGACAGTAACGGTTACGTAGAGAGGAGTCTCGTTAATGGGAAAGCACATCGCATTGGGGAGTCGCAAAATTAAGTCAAATGCATACTTGGTGTTGTTTTCATCTCTTTTATACTGCCAATACATTTTTATTTACTCGTAGATATCTATAAATCTATGTTTGGTTACATGTATTTTTGTAATTTGAAGTCACGAAAAGAGATTTTTTCTATGTCTTTATCAGTTCTAGAAAAAAAAACGCAACATACATTACATGAACAATTGGATTATATATTATCGGAACACATGTGCTTGGGGACAGGACCCTCCCCCTCAATATATAATTTTCGTACATGTATATCACAAAAATTCAATTCACGAATTCACGAACCCTCACTTCCAACAATGAAATCCTCTTCAAGAAAAAAGAACAACCCCAATTTATAATTTGGAAACGCTAAGTGCAATAAACAAGCATGTAACAGTCTGATATAATATGCAGTGTAACTTTTGCTCAATAAATAGTAGAGGGTTGATATTTAAACAAACGTATAAGGAGTCTACGATCTTAGTGTACTATAAAGGTCAAGGTCATATCAAGAGGACAAAGGTCAAATATTGTGGCGTCATCTACTGAATCTTTTAGTTTTTTGCCATTTAAATTTTTTGAATCGCCAAAATATCAGAAACTACTGGTTCAATTTTCTTTGTTTTTTCGCATTTTATTGTGGGACCCATTTTTATCATTCTGTTAATTTTTTGCAAAAATTGATTCATACATTTGTTTTCTTTAGAAAACTATAAGTGTAGGATATTTACATGTAAATTTTCAATTCCGACGCTATGTATGTTCTATTTTTACTTAATATTTTTCTAAAGTGGTCCAGTATCAATATGACTTACTAAGTTATAGTAACAAAAAGGTTATCTTTATCAAAATTATAACACAAACTAACAATAGATCAATTGATCATTCTACAATAAGGCTCATTCTCAAGTCGAGTGTCTGATTTCACAATCTTCTTACAGGGGTCTGATATGCCATATATTTCAGACAATGTGGGCAGAATATGTGTGGTTGAATTTCTTTCATATTGTATATCAAGAGAGATTTTGTATCCTAGAACAAAATTCAGAAAAATTGAATTTGAGGAAAAATTTGGCCTATCTATTGTGTCCTACCTTAATGAACTTTGAGATTAAATACTGTTCGTTATCTCCATATTCTCATCGTAAGTCTTATTTTTCTAATCGTTGTTTTCTGCAACTTTTTGAGAAAATATGGGAAAATATACATGTTTATGACGTCACAATTAGCATTTAAATACACATTTGAGAAAAATGTGAAAATGATTTGTTTGATTTTTCTGCATGGAATTTCAATGATTCAGCAAGCATGAGTTTTCATCTTTTACACTAGTTTCATTTTTTAGAAAATCAGGGGGCAAGATTCGTATGGAAACCATACTTTGTTATTTATACTAAAAGATCAACTATATACATTAACATTAACTGACCACTGTTAGACCTACATGCACATGCTGAAATTTGCCACTAAGACACGTTATTTGCCACCCATCTAATTCGGTTATATAATTCACTGAAAATATTGCAACTGTGTATTAGAAATATTAAAATTACTTTTATAAACCATGCAGGGAAAAACAACAAGTGGTACATCTCCGACTGGTCATTACCGGATACCAAACGCAATCTAACCATGCTTCGACCACGCTGATAATTCTGATATTGCTAGTACATGAGTCCGAATTTGCTACTGTAGGCCTAAAACAAGATGCCATAAATAAAAAAAACAAGAAATTGTCTCTCTCTATATATAGAACTATTAATTGACTAAGTTCATTTTAATTGCATATTTCCTGGCGTAAGACCATTAAGCCACTACAACGCTCTGTGATCTGACTCTATAATAAACTGCTTACCATACAAGTAGTTTCGCAGACGCTGCATCGCACTTACAATAGCACAGGATTCTTTTTCCACAAAGACGAAGTGCTGTTTCCTGGGAAGTAGGTTTTTTTAAACCGAGGTATGATTCGGTGGAACTCTGTATCTTTCTCCTGCAATAAGACAGCCTCCATAACGGACAAATGTGTCATCGACAATTCAGTGTGTCAATAATGGCCTAATAATTACTATGAACAAGATGTGTTTGTGAAACTCTGATGCCCCCGTATAGCAACATAGCAAAGATTAAACTTTTCTTAAATGCAAATTAAATATATTAGTACCCAAAGTAAGGTTTTCTCACAAGAAATACAGTTGTGAAATATAAAAGCCCTAGTACCAACTGTTCAAAAGTTATGGCTAAGGTAAAGCTTTTGAAAGGTAGGTCAAACTCCAGGGTCAAGGTCAAATAGTAAAAGTTGTTGGTTTATTAAGAAATGTCTTGTCACAGTATTACATATGTGAGGTATGAAAGTCCTAACCCTAACTGTTGAAAAGTTATGACCAAGGTTAAACATTTTAAAATGTAGGTCAAACCCCAAGGTCAAAATAATAGTTCTTGATATCCAATGAAAGGTCATGTCACAAGGATTAAATATGTGAAGTAAGTACGGAAATCTTCAAGGTCCAAAGCGAAAATTGTGGGTATCCAATAAAAGGTCTTGCCACAAAAAATACATACGTGAAATTTAAAAGTCCTAGTATCTACGTTTCAAAAGTTATGGCCAAAGTAAAAGTTTGGAATTTTTGTGGAAAAGTGGGTCAAAAGGTCTAATTTAGTTGTACCCAGTAAAGGTCATATCACAAGGAATACACATGTGAAATATGAATATCATAACTCCACTAAATCAAACGTTATAACCAGATTAAAGTTATCGCTGACAAACAGACAGAGAGACAGACAGCTAGACAGACAGACGGACACGACAAAAAACTGTATAACCGAAAACTTACGACTTTTCAACTTTATACACAACAATTCCCCACGACATATTAAAATCCAGGCTTTTTGATATCATTGACAGCTGCTTCTTCAATAAAAATGGAACTCGTAAATTTACTTACCTCGTCATTGGTCATTTGCAAAATTATTTTGTTAAAACCGATTCTGATTGCACACATAAGTACTCTGAAGCTGACATCAAGAAGATGCTTGAGTTTCTGATTAACAATATCTATGTGGTTTTTGGAGACCAGGTATTCCAACAATATATTGGAATTAACATGGGTACAAATTGCGCTCCATTATTAGCAAACTTATTTTTATATTCTGAAGCAGAATTTATGTAAAAATCTTATGCGTGAAAAGAAGAAAACAATTGCTGTGGCCTTCAACTCAACATTTAGATATATCGACGACGTATTGTCAGTTAATAATGATAATTTCCTTTCCTACGTCGATACGATATATCCTGGTGAGCTTGAGATAAAAGATACCACAGAGTCCGACACTTCTGCTTCATATTTGGATGTTTTACTTGAAAAAGACACTAATGGTAATCTAACAACCAAGCTATATGATAAACGTGATGACTTTAACTTTTGTATCGTCAACTTCTCTTACTTATGCAGCAATATACCTTTATCACCTGCATACAGAGTATATATATCTCAGTTGATTCGATACGCAAGAGCATGCTATACGTATGAACAATTTCTTAAACGAGGTAAATTATTGACAAGCAAATTGATGAAACAAGAAAATCAGCAGTCTTGTTTAAAGTCATCATTTCATAAGTTCTATGGTCGATACAATGACCTTGTCAGCAAATACAATTTATCATTGAGTCAAATGCTGACTGACGTTTTTCATACCAATTGTTAGTCCATTATTTATACACTGAATTGTCACCGCGGGAGAGAATACATTTCCAAAGATGACTAAAGCATAAGATATTTTCTACCCTTAATTTTACAAGTAAAACATAGAATATATAAAGGGAATCAATTCAAACTCAAAAAAACTATCTCATGTTGCGGAAAGGGGGTGTTGGATTAGATTAATTATTTATTATGTTCTCAAAAGAAAACCGATAACTGTAAATTCATTAATTAGTTAGTGGATGCCGTGGGTCACCCTTGTTTTCGAATAAAATATACCCAATGTTCTATATATTCGAGGTACCCACGAAATTACACTCTTCGTCTTTTGATTGGATATGACAAATGCATGTATATTTATATACACAATATGATTCTATTTCATATATGTTCTATTCTGTCCAATAAACTGGATTCAAAGACATCATGTGTATTAACATTAATTACAGGAAAGCATAAAAGTCACATATGTTAAAAGTTCGATACGGTGCTTAACAAGAAGGAAATATGAAAGCCTTAATTGCTTAATTATATCTGAAATATAACCTCCTAAAATTTTAAATGAAAAATAGTTATCAATATATAGAGTGAAAATGGGATACAAATTAAAACTTTTTTACTGCAATTAGTAAAACTTTTATTTTGATGTCATCGGCAAGCGACGTAAACATGTGTAAGGATAGGTATGTATAACTGGTGTATTAAAATGTCACGGGTTACAATCCAGTGACACATTATGTTCTAAAATATTTCTGTCTAGTACAGATGCACACTGTCAAAATGCCCCATTCAACTTCTAAAATTACGAATATATATATTTGATTTTGATTTCATCATTTAATATAGATTTTAAAAAGTATTCAATACAATCATATGTAGGTTAAAATTTGTTAGCTTCAAAGTAAAACAAAAGTACATGACACTAATCAATGACTCGCACTCTTTTCCTCGGATATAATTTTGAATTGATTTAAAGACGTTATCTTTCATGATATTACAGATTGGTTCGTTTTGTATGCTGTCAAGATTATCAGAATATATCTGGGACGTGTAAAGGTATAATGACACATTTTAAAATTTTACAAACTTATTAATTCGCAAAAAATAGGACTCAAAATGCCATTATACTTTTAAGTACAGCTTGCATCGTTTCTTTTGGAAAGAGTTGTTCAAATCCGTGTACGTACGGGTACTACGGACATGGATGTCGTGAACGTTGTGACTGGACCGAAAATCAGATATGTGACAGAAGAATAGAATGAGTGGAGGTTAAAAGTACACATTTCAGTAAGTAGTATTGAAAACAACAATGTTAATTAAGCATTTCCATATAAGATTTCATGAAGGGATAGAAAATATAGTTAAAAACTTGTCAAGAAAAGATTTCTTACTAAAAATCATTCATACTGATTATATTAATTGTGGAAAATAGATGTCTCGCTTCTTGTACAAAATATTGAGATTACAAACAGTAATTTAAGCTCTGAGTTCCATTAAAATACAAACTGGGAGCAGAGCACTGGCCTTCTAATTATCAGAGATGATATCAGGTGCTGTGGATGAATAACCACCCCCATGTCAACCGTTTACATTCGCAATTTTTATACTAGAACTAAAGTGTTTTAAGAACGGATGTGTCGCCTGCTTTAAATATAATATAACGGTGTACATAATTCTGAGAATTCTGTTTGTTATCTCTATATGTTTCACTGATCAGTAATTCTGATTCTGCAATCAGAATTAAGTTTCATGCAGTGGCCTGCAAATACAAAAAAAGAGAAAAAGAATTTGTGTATTCTTACTGCGTTGAATTCCTATGATTTAGAAAGAATGAATGTTAATTTCTTATATCACTTACATATTTTTGAAAAATACAGGGCTTAATTTGAATTGAAACTGTGCCTTGTTCTCGCAGAACATTAATCATAATTGAAGACAATCTAAAATATTAATTTTAATTCATTTATTATATTTGTTAGCTCCAAACGTTATAGATACAAGATCTGCATGTCATGGGCTCTACTCAATTCCAGGGATACATGTCTGTTACAACGAGTAAGAAAAAAATAAAATGTTTAAGGTATTCAAAAGTTGTGTCCGTTTATTGTCAGAAACACTGTTATCAATAAATATTAATAATTTGAACAATACCTGAATGTACTTAATAAATACCTATGTATTATTATTTTTATACAGAGAGAATACAATCTATGCTAAAAGCAGCATTTTGTCTAGCAATAAAATCTTTAAGTTAATATTTATATGCAAATATATGTTAAAGGCGAAAATAAAGAACAGTGATAAATCTCAAATATCTTTGAACTACACAAATCGATGAAAGGACATAAAACATGAACCCCTGGATATTCCAGAGGGGGGATAAGATGCCTAGGAGGTGTAAACGTCCCCTGTTGACTGGTTACACTTTGTCACCAATTCACATGGCTCAGGCATGAGTCATATGAATTGATCAAGGATACATTACGCATTCAAATCTAGTATTTAATTAAGAAATAAACAACGTTATTCAGTGAACATGGCGTTATGAATAGCAATTGCTCTGCTGGCATATTCCATGATGCGCGCTGACTGAATAATCGTTGTTTATTACTTATATTTGCATTTTTAAAATTTTTTTTCAAGAATATCAGAGAAAATCCTGAGTTACATAAGAACGCGGCTTCGTGTCTTCAATAAAGAAAAACATATGGCTTTTAAATCAGTACACATGATCAATGCTCCTTTTCCCTAAGAAATCAATAACAATTTATTAAGTATTTCCCTCTCAAACAGTTATCTGGATACAAGCAGCGCCATCATTACATTCGCTTAATTTTTGTTTTGATGCAGTTGTGACGTCATCGATCAACGTTATTGAAACCCTCTGACAAAAATCAATAATTTAAAACTATGATGAAAAAAATCAATGCTTTAATAATAATTATAATCCAAGAATGCTTTTCCATGATTTTTTTTTGTTTGTTTTTCTATTTATTTTTCAGCAGCTAGCTGACATCATTCTTGAAATAGATATACTAGTAACTGTTACAGAAATTTTCTCTTTCTGAATGATATCTCCCAAGTGTGAAGAGTTATCGTTGGCAGTTCTCTACAATTTTTAAAAAAGTTTTATTATACAATTAAATACATTGACCAAATTTAAATTTTTAAAGATGTAAATCAGCAATTTTAAATATTCTGAATTTCTTTTTTTTTTTAAAAGAATATTATTTCAAACTTATATTTATTCCTCTTACGAAACATGTCATATATATACTTCTCAACACCTTGTATACCTGTAGTAGAGCTTGATCTACACGAGTGTGATAGAGCGATTGCACACATTGCACACATAGCAGAAGCAGTTGCGTCTATAGTCCTATGAACGCAGTTGATGACTACATGTTCATAGTGGGAGAGAGCAGTCGGTATGCAAATATAAGGCAATGCATTTGGTATGAAATAAGTGAGTTCAAATACGGCTAAATGAAAGGATATATGTGCTAACAAGGTCATCATAGCTGACTAATTTAAAGAACTTATGAGCTGCTGACTTGTAAAATCAGATTACCAGGGAGTAGCATGTCTTGCTCGTCATATAACCAGGTTCTTGGGTAACGAAGAAGTTGGGTGACATAAACACAATAAGCAGGTGATAGTAAGATATTACTTCATAAGTAAGGAAAGCTTACAATTGACAACTTAAAGTCATCTCGTTTGTCATACAATTCAATTGTTAGTTGCTATTTGTCCTACTTAGTCAGTAAAACATCCAAATTTTAAACAGATGTGGCAGACACTGTGATACCTTTATTTCAAGTTCACTTGGATATATCGGGTCGACATTTGATAATAAATTCTCATCATTATTTATTCAAATTCATAGCATAACAAATGATATTGAATGTTGTGAATACTTTTTAAACTTAACGGGACCTTCGACTTTAAAATCCACCATCTTTAAAAAAGTATTTAAAAATTGAAAATTAAATCTTTAAGCTTGCATTGGATCCTGGGGAGAAAATTGTAAACTGCATTGTACAGCTGGATTTTATGGCTTTGGGTGTCGTCAACAATGTAATGTTCTGAAGAGGAGATATGTGATCGTCAGAATGGCTGCATGGAGGAAACTTATATGTCTCTTTAATGTTCTAAAAAATAATTTTAAAAGTTGAGTTACCAACAGAAACGCATTTAAATTAGTTGCATATTGCACTAATATTAAAAATCTCACATACGTTTAGAGCTTTTTATATTTCTATTCAGTGTCTTTATCCTTATAAAATACGTTGCACATTTACAAAATTCAACCTTTTGTAAGACGGACGAGAATTTGTTACGAGAATGTAAAACACATGATAAGAACTACAAACCATTTCAAAGCAAAAAAAGGCACAAATGTACATGTATATTGCTTTGCATCGCTTTAATTCAAACAAATATCCTTATAAATTGTTATACAAGTAGTAATTATGTCACTTAACAACACCACTTTTAAATACCTTTAGGATTATGATTTTATTATAAAGATGAAAGTAATCTACGTGCAAAGAAATCTCAAGTTCGTATGTCGTCGGTCGTACAGCACTGCTATATAATGATTCCATGCGACAAATGATAATTGGTTTTCAATCTAATTAGGAAGGTCGAGGGTTCAGTCACAAACACGACAAACGCACATGTGGCATCTGTTCCATCGTCTAGCGTTTCCACAGTTAGACGAGAATGGTGCTAGTCATAAATCTAAGAAACGATTGGCGTTGATACGATAAAGAACCATGCACGGTGGGTTAACGGGTTCAGGACCGTATTTGAATTTGTGCAGATATTAAATGTGCATATTACACAAATAAAACTTAGTTTCCTTCGACCCCAACTTCTCATCTCAGCCCGCCCATAGATGGTGGAACATGTTAAGTGAGAAAATTTACAGGCTGGATTATTTGTGAATATGATGACCTCAACTCCTCATGGAAAAAATGCTGGAACTGTGCTTGAAGAACGGCAATTTTCAAATGCTCAAATATCCCAGTGCCGACGTAAGGTCAAATTAATTTTAAAGTTTTCACTCACAAACGATGACGTCTCATATGATGAAATAAATCAGCAATCGACATTATACATTGAATGAAACATATGCAGATAACTAAAATTAATTCAAAAGCAAACGTCCATGATACAATACAAAATAGGAGCAGAGAAATTACGGATCTCCAAAACATCAAAGATGAGATCAGGTGCCATGGTTGTTAGCTTACCATTAACTAATTTTTAAATAAAATATCCAAATATGAAACAAATGTGTCTGACTCTGTGGTATCTTTTATCTCAAGACCACCGTGATATATTATCGACATAAGAATGGACCTTATCATTCTCGTTTTATAAATTGTATATACGTGGAGCAAGCTCTTGCGTATCGAATCAACTGTGAGAAATATAGATTCTGTATGCAGGTGATGAAGGTATATTGCTGCATAAGTAAGGGAAGTTGACGATCGAAAAGTAAAGGTCATAGAGCTTAGTTGTATGACTACTATTAACGTCTTTTTCAAGTAATATGCCCAAATATGAAACAGATGTGTCAGACTACATGCTATCTTTTATCTCAAGCTCACTGGGATATATTATATCGACATAAGAATGAAAATAACCATTCTTAATTGACAGTATGTCGTCGATACATGTATATCAAAATGTCGAATTGAAGGCCACAGCAAGTGTTTTCTTCTTTTCATGTACATGATTTTGGACAAAATCTGCTTCATATGAATACAAAAATAGGTCTGCAAATAAGAGGGCGCAATTGATACCTATGGGAATTCAAATATATTTTGGAAGCATCTTTTTTATGCTAACGTCAGAGAACTTGTGAGTATAATCAGAATGTATTTAACAAAATAAATTTGCAAATGACCAATAACAAGGTAAGTAAATGAACGAGTTCCAAGTTTATTGAAAAAACACCTGTCAATGATATCAAAAAGCCTGGACCTCAATTTATCATGGTGCATAACTCTTCAATCAAAGCGCAATTTAGCCTTTTTAGTCTCTATAAAGGCTTGTTGAAAAAGATCCAAGTCAAATGTTCTACACCTGTTTTGTTTTATTCCCACGATTATAGTTCAGGTCTCAAAGTCGATGAATTTAGTTTAGACAAAAATAAACGTTTTAAACATATGTATAATCTATAATCTTTAGTACATTCGGAAAGATTTTGTACTTTGAAGTTAATTACGTTCAATATTTATTACATCATTGATTTAAATAATAAATTTCAATAAAATACTTACAGCATTAGGGTAAAAAGCTAAGGATTTCGTCACAGGTTGTATGATTTGTAGCAAGGTAAAATTAAGGATTAGCACAAGTGTTTATGAGGATGCACTACATATTAGCATTCAATGTTTAATGATTTTGTTTTAGAGATAAAACAATTTTTGGCCATTTAAATTTTGTATCGAATATTTATTTCTTGTTGCTCCAACCTACTCTTCTAGGTATTATTGAATAAACAAGCAATTTCAAACTTCAAAAAATTTTATGCGTGATCGGGAGGCCCGGGTTCGATTCTCGATCGCGGCGCCGCGTCATACCTAAGACGTAAATAAAGGTAGTGACTGTTCCTTCGCCAAGCGCTCGGCACTAGAAGTGAAAGTCACGGGTCTTTCGGATATGACCTTAAAAACGTAGGTTCCGTGTCACGGTAGGCGCTGGCACGATAAAGAACCCTCATTGCTCAATGGCCCTGAGTGCCGAGTATAGGTCAAAATTTGAAGCCCTTCACCGGCATTCGGTGACGTCTCCATATGAGTGAAATATTCTCAAGAGAGACGTTAAACAATATACAATCAATCAATCAATCAAAAATGTTATGAATTGAAGATAACGTTAGACAATTGAGATTTATATTTATATTGCAAAGATAAAATTTTTTCTGCTCTTATTTTGTATTGTTTTATGGACTTTGAGATTGAATACTGTTTGTTATCTCCATATCCTTCTTTTAAGTGATTTCTAGTGGTTATGGAAAACTCTTTTTACACCATGGATTATAAAATAACTTAAGTGAATAGAATAGATAAAGTACCATAAATATAAGTATAAAAATCATGAAAAAATTTTCAAATGCCTGAATATTTCTTTATACTAAAATACATTTTAATTAATTTTCGATTAGAAAATGAAGAAAGGCACAAGATCCCATCCCTTATTTTTTAAAGAACACTAAATGGCATAGATAAACGCGATATTTTTTTATCGTGATAATTTTGTAGCTAGACAGTCCTTCAAGTATCACGTATTTTAAAGTCTAAAGTTCAAAATAATCATCTGTCCACCAGGAAATATTTTCAATTATAAATTTTGTGTAGTTTTGAAATATATTCATACATTTTTATGCCTTACTTCTTAACAATTAACAAAGCCAAATGGAATACAGGTTCTTATTCTGGTTGGTTTTGATATTTTGTACCACTAAAAATTCATACATGTTTTCTGAAGACTCTTCAATTTGTTATGATTCGTGAGTATTTTCTATTGCATAAATTTAACAAAAAAATTAAAATTTAATGAGAACTGACCGGAGTATTAATAATTCTATGGAACACAAACTAAACTTTTTATGGAGTATTTGAAAGAAAATCATGAAATATTCTCCTTAAAAAGAAAAAAGCCTTTCACTTTCATATTCAAAAGGTCGGACTTCAATTAGCAAATTTCTGAAGATATGAAAACAATCCACAAAAATTACGATAGATTTACATATTGTTTAAATAATATGATATTGCCATATGATTATTTTTATAATATATCCTATTGAGAAATATAGATTAATATTACAGAAAAGGAAATCCTTCCTGTTGTCAAGATTATAAGAATATTTCTGGAGAGTGTATAGGTACATTTTCATCTTTTTTACTTTTTTTTTCTCAACGCAAACTTCATAATTAAAGCCTTTATACAATCTATATTTTTAATTTATCTTATAGCTTGCATCGGTTACTTTGGACAGAATTGCTCCAATCCATGTATGTACGGGTACTATGGACATGGATGCCGTGAGCGTTGTAATTGTTACCAAAATCAGACGTGTGACAGAAAAAGAGGTTGTATTGCTTACAGGTCATATTCAATAGCCAGTAAGTGCTTTTCATTTTAAGCATGATTCCGTTTATTCAGCTTTAGATAGAGCACTGGCTGATTGTGTTTGAATCACTGTACTGCAAAACTAGGTTTTCCAGAAAATATATTTAACCTGAAAAATCATGCAAATATTTAGTTGACAAGGTTAAGACTTTGATAATGGATATTTAATATTATCTCCATGTTGCCATAAGATAGGCAAATGAACCAATATCATTACATATTATTTACTTTAATCTGACAATCTTAAAAGGAATATATATTCAAACTAGCTGGGCAAAAGAGGTTATAATTTCCAGTATTATACCTTGTAAAAATTATCAGAACTTTAATAATGTTGTAGGAGAAAATTGAATTGAATTACCTTCATCATACGGAGTTGATATTTCTCATTTGAATCGATACTCTACTTGTGTACAAGTTCTAAAACGATGTAGGTTAATGAAATGCAAGTTGATGATAAGCTTAAGAAAATCAGCAGTCTCGTTTAATGTCATCTTTTCGAAAGTTCTATGGTCGACACAATGACTTTGACAACAAATACAACTTATCATTGAGCCAAATGCTGACTGATATTTTTCCCACGAATTGTTAGGCCATTATTACACAGTACTGATTTGACAACAGATTTTCCCTTATTTCCCGATGATGTCAATGAGCACACGGCGGGTCTGACCGTTCTGCAAGGGATGATCATTTTTCCCTGGCACCTGATCCCACCTCTGATGTTTTGGAGGTTTCTGTTTGCTCTGCTCCTATTTGTACTGTTTAATGGACATTTGAGCTTAAATACTGTTCGTTATTTCCATACACTTTATCAAAGGAATAGAAAATCAAGGTTATGCTTATCTTGGAATTGATTATTTTCTATGAAACAATATATTAATTGAAATTCAACTGATAAGAATATCTATATATCTCAGAAAATAGTAAATAAGTCTGACAAGGTTATTATATCGACCATAGACCTTGCGAAATGATGACTTTAAAAGAGACTGCTATTATTCGTGTTTCATCAGCTTGTTTGTCAATAACTTACCTCGTTCTAGAATTTGTTCATTCGTATAGCTTACTCTTGCGTTTGGAATCTACTGAGAGATATACACGCGGAATGCAGGTGATGAAGGTATATTGCTGTGGTATCGACACAGGAATGGAAATACTATTGTTTATTGACAATACGTCGTCGATATATCTAAATGTCGAGTTGAACGTCACAGCAAGTCTTTTCTTCTTTTCACGCGTAAGATTTTGCACAAATATTTCTTCATATGAATACAAAAATAGATCTGTTAATAACGGAACGCAATTGGTACCCATGCTGATTCCGATAAATTGTTAAAAGATCTGATCTCCAGAAACTGAAGCATCTTCAGAGTACTTGTGTGTGCAATCAGAAAGTGTTTTAACAAAATAATTTTGCAAAAGACCAATGATTAGGTGGGTAAATTTACCAGTTCCCTGGACCTAAATATATCTTGGGGAAAGGTTGTGTATAAACTTGAAAAGTCATAAATTTTCAAGCTATTAATTTTGGTAAAAACTTGTGATTTCAAATTGTCCAAAAGTTCTTTGGAATTTTTGAGTATCCACATCTGATTCAGACCACTTCTTGAATGAAGAACATAGAGATATGATTTTGAAGAATTTCATCCTTAGAAAGGGAAGTATGTGTATGTGTTGGATAACCACTTGTAGAATTAAACCCAAGTTCTTCTAAATTCAAATTATATAATGAGTATTACACACAAAGACAATGTTGTTACCTGCTTTGTCAGAAGGGACCAGTACGTACTGATCGTGTAATCTATCACAATTTACTTTTTCGCATCTGGATTATTGAATCCAGAAGGATAGATAGTTTTCATATTGTCCTTCAATCTTGTATTACGCGACTTTTACATGGATCTGATACATTTAATCCATTCTGACAAAGTGTCAACGTATATGCAATATATATAATAGAGAAACACCGACATCTTACGAACGAACGTAACCAAAAACGGGGACCAGTCATTGTAGTCTATTGTATTCACTGTTGGATTATTGAATTCTTCAATTTTATGGATGATATGGATGATGGATAAAACCCCACAAGATACCTCAAAGCCATGTCTTGTCGAAGTCGCTACCGTGACGCTACAATACATTTCAATGGACATTTAAACGAGCAAAGGGGTTCGAGAAGGGAAATGAAAGGAAAATTCAAAAAATGTCATTCTGTGGCAGTAAATAAAAAATAAAAATATGTGCGGATACAGTAGGGATCGAACGGTGGGGGAGGGGGTACTTTACAAAGGACGCTCTGGACAATAAGGAGTTATGGTCTAAATTTAAATTGCAAAAACCCAAAAACTTTGAAGAAAGTTTTGTTCAAAATACTATATGCTGCGAAAAATATAATTAATATGGTTTTTAATACACAGGTGTTATAGCCATATCATAAATCCAGGGGAATGCCTGTTCGTAATTTGTCGGTTGATAAAGCTTCTTCTTACAAACATGTATCTTAAAAATCTTCATATAATTCTCACGAGGAATTTTTTGTGAATGTCTCTTTTAATTTTTGGTCCCCCCCCCACCTAACTGAAAATGCTTGCTTCAGGCCTGTTACATATATATAAAATAAAAGCAGCTTAGGATAATTTAGTTAAGATCGCCATTTAATACATCATCTAAGAAGATTTTGTCTACCATGAATGCTCGTTTATTTCTTTGAAGTGATATTTTAATAAATTTAAAAAGGAATATCTCCCCCTTCTCTCTCTCTCTTTTTCAATACAAGACACTTTATAAAGCGCACTACCTATTTACTTGATTGCACGGACTTATTTTTTTTCAAGCTGTAAAAAGTAACCTTACCCGATATGGACAAAGCGCACACTACGAGTATTTTGTTTACGTTTAATCACTGACGCATGCATGACAAACGTGTTTCCTAATCCGTCTAAAGTACTATGGTGCATTTTCTTCTATTTGCTCGCTTTTCTAAAACATTGTAAGTGATTACAAAAAAAATTGACATGAGCAAATTTCAAATACAAAGTGGTTAAAACACTATCCGTTCTATTTTACACATATACTTATTTCTTCCGATTTTAAACTTTATATGGGTGCAATCACTGGTCCCGAGAAAACTATCGAGATATGGGAAGTTAGGGAGAGTTACGTTCGTTCGTAAGATGTCGGTGTTTCTCTATTAAAGCACAGGGAGACTGAAGAAGGTCATGGTTTCGCAAAGTCTTTTGTCAATGCAATAATCAATGACAATCAAAGAATCAGTAAATCCAATGTCGACTGAAATTTTTCATTCTAGGGCAACAATGATTAAATTTTGTGTTCTTCAGACCTGCGCGCTCGTATGAATAGAAAACTAAAATAAATGTAAATTTATTTTCCCACATGCGGAAAATCCCGTGCTAATTTCTGTTCTATTCAGCTCTATTTTTTAATGTTATATCTGTTTGCTCTACAAATTATAAAAAGTAGAAAATTTATTATTTTTCGCTCATTCTTTTCATATTCTGCAGCTCGCCACCGACAAGTGGTGGCAGCTATATGAGTGAAAGATTTTAGAGAGGGACGTTAAACATCAAACAATCAATCAATGATATTCTGCCAAAACATTGTGCCTACAAAAATGATTACTATTATCTTATCTCTTTCCTACTTGTACTTTTTTTATCAGATGTCAGACAAACAAGAAATTAATTTGGTGTGGCCTACTCCTCAGCTTATCATTTACACACTGAATCGTTCTACAGATTTCCGCTTTTCTTTTAATCAAATCAATGAGCATAGGGCGGATATTGATTCTCAACAGAGTCTTTTTTCTCTTTTTGGGCACAAGTTACCATCATCGATATTTCAGAACAATGAATGGCACAGGCGAACGGCATTCGTTTTTTTAACGTGATATTTTCGTAGTATAGCAGTCATGCAAGAATCATGTATAATGCTTAGTTTCAAAATCTAAAGTTCGAAATAATCATCTCTCCATAAGGAAATACTTTCAACTATAAATTGTTTGTTGTTGCTAAATATAGTTATATATTTTTATGCCTTACTTCTAAACAGTTAACTAGAAATAGGAAAACAAGTTCTTTTTCTGCTTAGTTTTGATATGTTGTAAGATTAATAATTCACACGTTTTTTTAAAGACTCAACAATTTGTTATGATTCGTGAGTATTTTATTTTACTGGATATTTTGAACAGAAAATCATAAATTAAATATTGACCCAATAATTCTACACACTCGATTAGATTAAGGTGTAATTAATATTTTTCAAAACCATTATATTAAAGATTTGAAAAAAAAATAATAATGAATTTAACGTGATATAGAAAATAAGTCCCTTTTCTAATTTCATTTTCAAAAGGTCAGTTTTCAAAAGCGAAATTCTCTAGATACAAATTGTTTACATAATACAATTAGAATCTTATTCATAAAAAATGTCTTAGTAACAAAAGTTGTTGAATTTTACAGAAACGAAAATCCTTCCTGTTGTCAAGATTATAAGAATATTTCTGGAGAGTGCATAGGTACATTTTCATCTTTTTTACTTTTTTCTCAACATGCAGTTTATATTTAAAGCCTCTATACAATCTTTATTTTTAATTTATCTTATAGCTTGCTTCGGTTCCTTTGGACAGAATTGCTCCATTCCATGTATGTTCGGGTATTACGGACATGGGTGTCGTGAGAGTTGTAACTGTAGTCAAAATCAGACGTGTGACAGAGAAAGAGGGTGTATTATTCAGAATACTTCATATTCTAGTAAGTGTCTTGCATTTTCATATATGATTCCATGTCTTCTGCTTAACAAAGGTACTTTTTGTTAATACTATGCATGCATCACTGTAGTATACTATACTAAGACTTTCATTTAGATTTCAAGATAGATTTGCATAAAAATCATACAAGTATCCTTAAGGCCAGTTTGAGGCTGTCATAATACAGGAAATAACGTCATTGCCATTCTACTTTACGATATGCAAAAGAAAAAATGGTATACCATCGTTTTAAATATGTTCTAATAATCTTTAAAAAGAATATATGCTAACAATGCAGGAAAAAAGAGATGGAAAAATCATATGATAAATGTATACGGAAAAAAAGAACGGTTATCGAAAGTGAAACAATGAAACAGTCAGTAGAACAAACACTTGAAATATTAGAAGCAAAATGCAGAGGAAAAAAACTCCTGTAACAAATTATATAATCCCTTTGCTCTTTCTTAGATATTGGGCAGACGGAGAGACTGATTGTTAATTCAGTATGAAAATAACAGCTCAACAGTTGATATGAACGAAATCAGTGAACATTAGACAAGAAAGGGTTTTCTTAAAAAAGATCTCATAATCAATTCAGAGACTGCTTAAGTTCAGTTTCTTCCGAGAAGATCTGATATATATTGAAATAGCTTTGAAACAAAAACTATATGCAGTTGATAATGACAAAGGACAATGTTCAAGTTCAAACGTCAATGAAACAATACAAAAAAGAACCAAAACATCCAAACCGGCCAGGTGCTCCTTATCATGATCGGAAAAACAAAAAAAATCCGTCATCAATTAATTGTATAATAAATGTTATAACAACTAAAATGAAAACGGCAGTTAGTATTTGATTCAATGATAAATTGTATATGCTGACAAAGTCATTGTAACGAGACTGCTTATATTCTTGTTTCATCAACTTTTTTGTTTTGTTTATTTACTTCGTTTTAAAACTTGTACATAAATATAGCATGTCCTTGCATATCAAATCAACTGAGGAATATAAAAGCCAAGCCGTATACAGGTGATGAAGGTATATTGCTGCGTTCATGGGCACTCCAATAGATTGTTGGAAGACTTGGTCTCCAAGAACCACATAGATATTGTCAATCAGAAACTCAAGTATCTTTTGATATCAACTTCAGAGTATTTGTGTATTTTAACAAAATAATTTTGCAAAGGACCAATGACAACGTAAATTTACGAAATTGTCAATGTTATCAATAAGCCTGGACTTTAATTTATCGTGGGCAGTGGTAGTGTATAAAGTTGAAAAATAGTATGTTTTTAAAGAACTGTAAAAACTGTAAGAACTTAAAAGACTGTAAACCTGGTTACAAAATTCTACAAAGCTATCATGAAGACTGGGTCATCTTTTTTTAAAACAAAAATGTATTCAGCCGCAGAAATACAGAAAACTTTTTTTTCTAATTTTTTGGATGGTATCTGATTTGTTGTATCCGCCTCAGTGTATTCCTTAAAAATTATTGCATTCTAAGTTAAATTCACCTAAAAGTTTTATTATTTGTCACAAAATGCTGTACATAATAAATAATAAAGCAATAGAATAATTTTAGCTAAAGTACATCATCGTGTCCTCCAATTAATTTTAGGTTTCTTTGGTGAATTATACACACAAATCTGTGTGTCAATTCTATTTGTTTTGTAACCCTGCGGCACACTCATCGACGCCTCGACATAAAAACATTCACTTATCTTTGTGTATTTATAAAAAAAAAAAAAAAAAAAAAAAACATTCTTAGAGTATGGCCAAATATCAACTCATAAAAAAATTCAAATAATTTTTTCCGGCAATTTCTAGCATTTGTTTCATTTCTTTTACCGCATAATTGTGCTTTCATGGATATCCCGTTTCTTCACAGATCGTTTTCACCCGATGTAGTTTTCATCCTTCAAATTCCACCTGTGCCAATTAAACACACAGGCACGACTCGTTTTTGACATATTTCTGTCTTTTAAAACATGAATGTACTCAGAACATGTTCTTGAGAAGTGAAAAAGATGAGAGACATAAACACTCTATGCAGGTAATAGCGGAATATCATTGAAGAGATAAGAAAGGTTGACGATAGAAAAGCTTGTCTTCTTCTTTTCATACAGTCATCTCATGTAGATTTTTTCAAATTTTGCTTCAATTGAATATAAAAACACGGCAACTAATAAATGAGCACAATAAGTGGCCATCGCAGGGAAGCGGCAGTCTTTTTTTTATATCCGCAGGAAAATCAGAGTAAGAGCTCGTTTCATAATCGGAAAATAACGGGATAATTCGTCAAAAATTCAGTGTGTGATAATTGTCTAATAATTAGTATTAAAACGTTAATCGGCATTTGACGTAATAATAAATTGTACATTTGTGTATTTGCTGACAAGGTCATTGTATCGATCATAAAACTTACAAAATGATGACTTTAAACGTGACTGTTGATATTCTTGTTGCTCTAACTTGCCTGCCATTAAACTACCTCGTTTTAGAAATTCAAGTTATACATATCCTTCACAATGAAACGACAGAAATGACCGATGTGTAGTAGAAAATGCTTTGAAAAAATGTCACTTTTGTTTATGTGTAGATGGGCCCTGTTATCGAGTAACATAAGATTAGAAGGTGAAAAAAGTATATTAAGCTATAAATTACACAAGAAAATTAAAATAATTTTTATATTTATCACTCTGTTGTATGCATTTTATTTTTATAAATGGCTCAAAAACGTTTTTTTTATTATTTTAATTATTTTTATTTTATTTATTTGTATTCATAAAGAACTTGGCATGAAAATTTTGCTATCTCTATTTTCTTTTATTTAAAATTAAATATAATAAACAGAAATATTTCGATCTATCTAAAATGTACTTTATCATTTCATGTTTAGATATTCACGCAATAATCACGTATTGTACGCATTTTAAAAGTCCAAAGATCAAATCAAGTGTCTGGCCACCAGGAAATATTTCTGTGAAGGAGTTGATGTAATTTTGTAGTGTATCCCTTCCTATTAGGTTCATATAACTTTTGAAAAAAAATCACAAAAGCTGAATGGAACACATATATTTTTTGATTGTGACATATTTATTATGCTCGATTTCATTTTCATCGACTTCAGACATAAAAATGTGTAAGGATTTGTAAGTATTTTTGTGTTTAGATATTTCAAATGAAACAATTTGATGAGAATTTTCTCGTGTTTCCTTAATTTTCCAAAATAATGGATTGTTATTGCTTAACCTCTTGTTAAGAAAAACATTATGAAAACTTTTTACAAAACATGATGATAATAATTTAATTCAATGAGGGGAATAGTCTTCTTGTTTTTTAATTCATTTTATCAAGCAGTGAAAGTTGGCACATTCATCATGTCTCATCTGTTTAAAAAAAAATAAAATATTGGCATTAATGAAATATTTCATTTTTTCTAAGCAATATAAACTAAAAAATTACAGAAATGGAACACAAAGCTGTTGTCATGACTACAAGAATATTTCAGGAAAGTGCACAGGTAACTTTTTTCAACATTTACTTTCTTGCTACGCATGGAACATACTGAACACCGAATGATTGATTGATTGATTGTATATTGTCTAACGTCCCTCTGGAGAACGCTTAATGAATTAGTTTTTATTGTTAAGCACTTTTATCCACAGCTTGCATTGGTTCTTTTGGAAAGGGCTGTTTAAATCCGTGTAAGTATGGGTACTACGGTCATGGATGTCGTGAGCGGTGTGACTGCAGTGAAAATCAGATATGTGACAAAAGAAGAGGTTGTTTGCTTTTGCATAATGATTATCTTAAAAGTAAGTTGTTTTTTTTTTTCATTTTTGAATGTGTATTTTTAAATACGTTATGCAGGGTAATTCTTGCCCCTGTTTTATTTTGCCCATTTCTCCTTTATCGCAGGTGGATAAATTTGAAATGGGGCGAATTAAAACAGCACAATTTAATTTCTTGAATAGATCTGTGAGTTAGTTTATTTAAAACAGGAAAAAGTTGTCTGCATTTCCAAAAAGGGCAAAAGTAATCCTGTATTCCGTAAAAGAATCATTTTCAGAGAAATCAGAATAATTTTCTACTGCGTATATTGCATTTCAAAGTCACTGGTGGATCCAATATTACACACACTCTCCCTCATCCACACACACATTTGCATTTTTTCACTTCCTCACACAAACAACACCAAATTAACGAAATAATTCAAGGATATCACGAAACGAGAAATAAAAAAAGCAAACAATACAGAAATTAACTAAATACAAACGCACCTGCTACAATTCAATTTTGATTTATATAGAACTCGTAAATTTACTTACCTGGTCATTGTTCATTTGCAAAATTATTTTGTTATGATTGTAAACACAAGTACTCTGAAGTTGACATCAAAAAGATGCTTGAGTTTTTGATTGACAATATCTATTTTTTTTTTGGGGGGGGGGGATACCAGGTCTTCCATCAATCTATTGAAATTAACACGGGTACTAATTGCGCTCCGTTATAAGCAGACCTATTTTTGTATTCATATGAAGCAGAATTTGTGCAAAATCCTATGCATTAAAAGAAGAAAACACTTGCTATGGCCCTCAACTTAACATTTAGATATATCGACGACATATTGTCAATTAACAATGGTATTTCATTCCTATGTCGATACGACATATCCTGGTGAACTTGAGATAAAAGATACCACAGAGTCTGACACATTGGTTTCAAACTTGGATATTTACTTGAAAAGACGTTAATGGTAATCTAATAACCAAGCATTATGATAGACGTGATGATTTTAACTTTTCTATCGTCAACTTCCATTACTTATGCAGCAATGTACTTTCATCATCTGCATACGTGGTTTATATATCTCAGTTGATTCCATACGCAAGAGCATGCTCTACGTATGAACAATTTCTTAAACGAGGTAAATTATTGACAAATAAGTTGAAACAAGAATATCAACAGTTTCGTTTTAAGTAAATTTTTTCGTAATTCTATGGTCGATACAACGACCTTGTCAGCATACTGTCATATGCTGACTGACGTTTTTATATAATTGTTTGTCCATTATTTAAACATTGAATTGACGATGGATTTTTTCTGTTATTACCCGATCATGACAAGGAGCACACGGCAGATTTGACCGGTCAGGAGATGCTCACTCCTCTATCGCACCTGACCCCACCTCTGATGTTTCGGAGGTCCGTGTTTGCATTGCTCCTATTATGTATTGTTTATGGATTTTGATATTGAATAATGTTCGTTATCTACATTGCCTTCCATCAACACCAGGGTATACTCTTCAGATGCGTCGCACCTAACTGCTTTATTGTCACGGGTATCTGCGTATAATGGCGACTCGTGTTCGTGCTGGTTATCTCGCATTACCTTTGTTTACATTTAATAGCAGTTAGTGTATCTGTTTTTGTTTGTGTACTGCACTGACCTGTACAACTATAATTGTAAGTTTCTTTGTTTGTTTTATATATATGGACGACGTATTGTCTAATGTAAAAATTAGTATCGTAGATAATTATATCGAAAATGTCGTGTGCCTATTTTCGAGTCGTGTTCAGCTTTAAATTTGTATATAATCAAGTTGTGTAAGCGCTTTGAACAACTACAACTAAGGAAAGATCATGCTAAGTATCTTAAAGAAGGTATTTATTATCTTTTTTAAGTAGGGTTTCAATAAATTAAAGAATTTATACTAGTAGGTTGTAAAAGGAGAAAAACAATGAAAATCGTCGCAACTCGGTTATTTTATCTTCAGTTTCCTTTTTTGTCATTAAGATATAACTAAAGACCAATATAAGAGATCCAACGAAAGCAGCCACATTTTACAATCAATGATGATAATAATTTGCAGTGTTCTTGCTCTTGTCTTCATCGTGTTGGGAATGGTCTACTACCTTCGAAGTAAAGTGTGAGTATGTCTAAATGATATACACTGGACAAAATTGCTAACGCACCACCTAAGAGAATTGATATTTTACTTCTAAAAACCTGTTTATGATGTATTTGATATATAAATCTGTTACTTTGATAAGAAATAAGGCATGTTAATGTCAAACTTTATAAAGGACTACAATGTTTACTGAAGTGTGACCAATTCATAGAAAAATTAAAATCGTGTCTATTCAATTTTAGATGAACATTTTTTCAATTTTTTCTTTGTATTTGTGTTTTTTCCATTTGTACTAATTAAAAACTCAGAAAAAAAGTTACACCATATGCGGCGTTTGACGCTATAAGAGAGTGCTAAAGCAGACAGTATGGCTCTGCATGGGGTTCCTTTAGAGAAATCTGTAAAAAATGAAAACAATAAAAGGCTCATGAATTTCATTTATGAAAAATTGTCCCAAATAGATTAACAAACATAAACATGTTTACTTTAGATTGCCACGGCATTAGGTTAGCAGCATACAATAAGTTGAAAATGGTTCCACAAAACTGGGTCAACCGGAAATTGAGTGGATTTGATATGGACACTAAGACACTGGGTTATTTCTAAGCGATAGAAGAGTCAAATACTTTTTGTTATTTGATTTATAACTTGAGGACTACTCCTGTTGCAACCTCACAGATCACCCTTAATGATCAAGAGTTTCATATCTGGGCAAAAATGGTGCACAGTGCACAGCTGGAAATTGGTTTTCGGACAAGAAGGTCATTTAAGGGTCTTTTCATGATACCTAAACATTTGTCAACCCCACTGTTTTGGAAAAAATGACCTATTATATACACTAGCATCGATCTTACACATGCTCAATTCACAGATAAGAATTAACAAGTGGTGCGTTAGCAATTTAGTCTAGTGTATTTTATCATTGAAAATAAAATGGTGCCATTAACGTCATTTTAACTTTATTCTAAATATTGATACTTTGTTCTAAATTTTAGGATGGAGAAGGGATCAAATACCAATATCGATGCTACGGAATCTTCACCTTCAGGTATATTCATTTCCTTTTTTTAGTTAATTCAGTTTGTATTTGAGTAGGACTATTTTCTCTCTTTTTTTTCAGAAAATGCATGTTCGGTGCAGCAGGAACAAGGCGAATGTATTTATAATGATGTACGCGAATCACGGATGATTGAAAACACGAGAATGTTTCGACCAGAAAATGCCAGTATGCAGAACAGGTCAAAGGTGATGGAAGCGTGCATGAGTGTACCAAAACAGCGCCGAGAAAAAGTCCAAGAATCAATATCTAGCTCTCTAGATCTGGGATATTATGGAGGATGCGGTGATAACTACTCTCGGTTACAACTTAAAAAGATCCGTACGTGTACTTTGCCTTCTAAGTCGCCCGTCAATATGAATGATTATGCTTGGATGAAACCGAATCTATTATCTGTATCACATGAAAACATTTACACTGAAAGGGGACATTTTAAAGAGGGTGAATATGCTAACCAGTCACTAAAGGAAAATCCCATCATAGCAAGATCTGGGGTCAACCAGTAAAGGATCTTCCGACCGTACAGCTCTGTGAAATACCATCGTAATGTTGATCAAGAGTAGATGATTTTTTATAAGTCTATATATAGAATTTTGACCTTTAGATGAATTATTCAATATCCAAAAAACGGATATTGAATAATTCATCTAAAGGTTAAAATTCTAGATATAGACTTATAAAAAATCATCTATTCCTTTATATTTAAAAAACTGTTTTTCTTTAATATAAGTAGAAAAGGGTATGTAATCAATTGAAAAAATCGCAAAAACTTTCAAGGTTTTTATTATGTGCTTTTTTCTTATATATTTAATGTTTCATGTTTATTCGATTATTTTTATTTTTTTAAGTTTCTTTATCCCTTTAAATGTCAGTTTGGCAGCTTGTAGTATTTGCTGTCATTTTGCTACCAAATCCGCATTGAAACCATTATCAGATAAATTAAAAACACAAAAAATGTTTCACTTTACCAGTGCAAATGTATTTTAGAGAAACTGGAATGGGATATTAAGACTGATGATAAAATGTATTTACTCCCAATGTCTATTAAAATCAATGTCCATTCAAATCAAGAGCGATCATACACAGACCTCAAAACATCAGAGATGAGATCAGGTGCTTTCGAAGAGTGAGCATCCCCTGCAGACCGGTCACACCCGCCGTAAGCTCCTTGTAATGATGGGGAAAACAGAAAATATTCAGTGTGTAAATAATGGCTCTCACAATTTATATGTAAAATGTCAGCCTGCATTAACCTTACAAAGTAATTCTAGAGGTAATTCTCCAACTTAATTGAATTTTTCCTTTCTAAGGGGAATAAAATGAATAAAAAAGAAAATAGTATTTATTAATAAGTAAAAAGTTTATTGTAACAATACAAATCAAAGTAGGAGCAATCAGGGAAGTTTAGAACAACAGAGGTGGGACCAGGTGCCATAGAGGAGTGTGCTTCTTCTGCTGACTGGTTACACCCGCCATATGCTTTAATTTGCATGACTATACATGCATACACATTTTTGACTTCTTCTCAAAAACCACTGTTCCAACTTGGTAAAAAGCATTCTTGGGTGAAGGGGGGTTCAAATTATTAAAATGAAGGGCCACGTCCCTTTTCAAAGGGAGATAATCAAGAAAAAAAAACAGAAAAATAGGGTGAGGTCATTAAAAAATCTTCTTCTCAAGAACCCCTGGACCATAAAAGCTGAAACTTATGTGGAAGCATGCTGGGGTAGTGTAAATTCTAAATTGTTCGTGAGCCCCGGGTGTTGGGCGGGGCCACAACGGGGAATCAAAGTTTTACAAAGAAATATATAGGAAAAATCTTTGAAAATCTTTTCAAGAACCTGGGCCAGAAAAGCTAAAACTTATGTGGAAGCATCCTGGGGTAGTGTAGATTTCAAATTGTCTAAATTATGATCAGTGGGGTAGGGTGTGGCCACAATGGGGAATCAAAGTTATACAGATATATATAGGAAAAATATTTGAAAATCCTCTTCTCAAGAACCACTTGACCAGAAAAGCTGAAACTTATGTGGAAGCATCCTGGTGTGGTATAGATTCTAAATTGTTTTAATCATGACCCCCGGGGGTAGGGCGGGGCCACAATGGGAAATCAAAGTATTACAGAGAAATATACAGGAAGAATCTTTAAAAATCTTCTTCTCAAGAACCACAGGGCCAGAAAAGCTGAAACTTATTTGGAAGCATCCTGGGGTAGTGTAAATTCTAAATTAATCAAATAATGACCCCCAGGGGTAGGGCAAGGCTACAATGGGGAATCAAAGTTTTACATAGAAATATATAGGAAATATCTTTAAAAATCTTCTTCTCAAGAACCACTGGACCAGAAAAGCTGAAACTTATGTGGAAGTATCCTGGGGTAGCGTACATTCTAAATTCTTCAAGTCATGAACCCCGGGTGTTGGGCGAGGCCACAACGGGGAATCAAAGTTTTACATAGAAATATATAGGAAAAATCTTTGAAAATCTTCTTCTCAAGAACCGGGGCCAGAAAAGCTGAAACTTATGTGGAAACATCCTGGGGTAGTGTAGATTCTAAATTCTTCAAATCATGACCCCTGGGGGTAGGGCGGGGCCGCAATGGGGAATCAAATTTTTACATAGAAATATATAGGAAAAATCTTTGAAAATCTTCTCAAGAACCGGGACCAGAAAAGCTAAAACTTATGTGAAAGCATCCTGGGGTATTGTAGATTTCAAATTGGGGTAGGGTGGGGGTCAATATGTATTACAAGGGGGAAATCTTGTAAAGAACAGAATGGTCAAAGCTTCTCAGGTGAGCGATGTGGCCCATGGGCCTCTTGTCTTCCAATCAATATTGAGCATAGACTTGGACATACTTATTATTTTTACCAAAGGTGTATGAAATATATGAAGATAACAAACAATATTCAAGCTCAAAAGTCGATTAATCAATACAAAATAACAGCAGAGGAAACGGGTAGGGTTAGATATCATGGAGGAGTATTCAGCCCCTTCCGACCAGTTACACCCGCTGTGTGTTCCTTTCAGGATCCGGAAATAACGGAAAATCCGTTGTCAAATCAGTGTGTAAATAATGGACTAACAATTCGTATGAAAAACGTCAGTTAGCATTTGACTCAATAATAAATTTGATCTATACAACACTATATACTGACAGAAAATTTGTTACAACCTGCCCTTGATGTTTCCCATCAGAGTAAAACGACAATAAACAACCATTTTTCTCTTATTCTGGTTGGATTGCAAACATAGCATCATTTCTGAGCCCGTGAGTGCATATAAATGAATGTAAAAATGTGTTGGAAATATTTTCAATGTTATGTTTTCTACAAAACAAAAATCAATCATACATATCTTAATATCATTATATAATGTTTTTAAGGAACCAAAATTGACTCATCATATACAGTTCTATGTAGCTCTTTACCGGTATATTGTAACGTCTGAATGAGTAGAAAGTTTTGAATGACACGTAAAGCAACAATCAATCAAATCTAGTAGCATTGATAAAAATTATCCAGCACCAGCCCGTTCCAAAATTATTCGATCAATTTCAATGTTTATGGTAAGTAAAAACCATTTATTATTTTAAATTTAATATTATCTTCAAAACTAAAAGTAATGGCATCTGTACAATATAATAATTAATTCAAAAATTTTAAAGTATCTCATAAGATGCAAAACATAGATTATTTTGATCTCCGGTTTAGATTTTGGCTGTATCTAACAACTGTATGGTCGAAAAAGCTTGGATTCAAGTGTCCGTACTTACAACTTTATTTGTAAATAGCACATTGTCCACCTCCCCCCCCCCCCCTTAATAATAAGATAACAAGAGTACCTGCAGCAAATATTATTGTTTCTAAATTATCACTCCTGGAAGGATTGTGTACAAAAAGGGCAGAGAAGAGATATGAATTATCACCGTGAGCTAATGAATTTATTATGATTATTATTTTTGATTATGTATCAAACAAAATGAAGACTTTTTGCTCTTTCTCTTTTTTTCAATATCTTGCTTGCGAAAAGTTCTCTCAAAACGAATATTAACGAAATAACCATAAAAGTGTACTTAGGATTCTATTTCATTATTTGAATTACTCATGATTTACGAGGGTTGTCCCATAAAATCGTGGACAAAGCGCTTTTCTCAAAAAGTAATGGGCGCACTGAGCTGAAATTTTCAGTAAATGTTTATTCATTATATTTAAGTGTATTATAATGTTTTTGATAATATATATGCAAAAATAAAGATTTTATTCTGCTTGAATGTGCACAGGGTACGGTCCTACGGCGCACGGTAAAAATAACAAGGTTATATTAGAGACTATGCAAGTATTAAATCGTAATAAAAGTTTTAAATACACAAGATTAGGATGAAAATTGTTCAAATTAAATTCCTTAATCAATTCTGACGGCTTTTTGAAAATTTCAAACATTTTGGTTAATTTTTGGCATTTTCCCGAGCATTCGAAATGGGAAAATGGTAAACACAATACACAAAAAATGGCGACGTTTGATGACGTTACGGCGCACCGGAGAACAGTTCAGTTAGATTAGGATGTTGTAATGACACCTTAAGAGACTTTAAATGAATATAGAAGAAAGAAAATATGTAAAATATCACCAGATCTTTAAAATATAAATGAAATGGAAGTTTTCTTAGCGAAGTTTTCTTGATCGAGTCCCCAAGTAGTATAAAACATACGGACAGACTGCCATTGTAATAGCAAAAGCCGCTGTCACTTTCGACCGTTGATATGAGATTCTTTGTTAGTTGAATGATGGTGAGAATACTGTCCGTAACTTGCTGATAAATCTTCAGAAGATCGCATGAGTGTGCCACATTAGTTCCTTAACTGGTTATAAACACTCACGTATGAAAATCAAAAAAATTTCTAGATTTAAGTGGGGCTTATCAAACTATACATTTAACAAACATGAAACGCGACGCTGTTTTAGACTCCTTGACGTTATATTCCGTGCGCCGTAGGGCGAAACAGTACATAACATAAAATATCACAATTTGTTTATTTATGCATATATCTTTTTAAAATTTGCTATGTATATTCATATTATATGTACTAAAGAGTAGTGAAAATTTCAGAATGCAGTGATGATTATTTTTCAAACTAGACAACTTGTCCACGATTTTACGGGACAACCCTCGTATTTTCGACAGAATATAGTTTTTAACAGAATATACTATTTATGTAATTTAAATAAAAAATGCTCACTCGTCACAGCTAAACATCCCTTTGTCTTGTCACATATCTGCTCCTTGCTACAATTACATTCTTCTTTGCATCCGTGTCCATAGAATCCAAATGGGCATGGTAAATTGCAGCTTTTTCCGTAAAAACCAATACAAGCTATAGATAACAAGTAGAAAAGTAATAAAAGTTTTTTTTTAAATTAGGAATCATATTATATATTTTTTAAATTAGGGTAACTAAGCTTGAAAAAATACTTTATTTATTCTAGTATAATAGACCTGCATACCATAGGAATGACTTATTTTTTTTAAAAGAAACACCTTTTCTCATGGATTCTCGCCAGGTCAGAAAAAGTTTTATTTCTAAATCCAATTTAAGTAATGATACCTTTTTGATGGGATATTTTAGTTTGTCATTTATTGTGAAGTTTACATAAATTACCCCTGTTCATCAAAAATATAACTATATTTTCAAAAAATTTAGTCACTTATCTTTATCTTCCTTTAACTTATGTTAGTAAATTAGACCATATTTTCCTAAGAACAGAAAAAAATATTGCTCTGTGATATATGGAATAAAACTGCTATTAATTTTAGCATAGGGCGTTTTTTAAATCAAAGTTTTAATTAAACTGTTGTTTAATTAATGATGATATTTATACCTTCACAAATTCCTGAAATATTCTTATAATCGGCACAGCATTCATTTTGACCTGTAATTCTATGAAGCAAATTACAACACCATAATTATGAATTCAAGAAAATAAATATTAATATTGCTACCGATATTCTCAAAATTAATGTTTATGATATAGACGAAATAAATCTGCAAGGGTAAACAGTCAATTTAAACTGTACAGTTTCATCTTAAAGTTTATTAACGTGTTTATTTTATATTGATATTTAAGTTATTGAATACACAAAATACAGAACTTTACCAAAGAAACCAGATATGTGTCCTTAATTCTACTGGTGAAATTTATAGCTTATGCATCTGATATACATTTCCAAACATTACTACACGTTGTAACTACTTACTTATTCTTGCAAATGTTTAAGTCATCAGGCATTATTAAGGAAATGCAGCTGACATAGAACATGACTATAACCGCGTATACCATGATTCTGTGCTCCATTTTCGCTGACAAAATCTTAAGTGTAATGATGAAAGTTGTATGTTTATAACAGTTTTATACTATAATACCAGTATTCCCATCTCAGGTTTGAAATTCCTGTTAAAACTTTGGACTTTGAAATATACATATCACACAGAAAGTAATTTATTATATCTCTATTGATAATACTCGAGTTCGATTTGATTGTAAGACTCTTTAAAACTCAATAATGACTCAAAAAAGTACTGTTTACAGCAAAAATGACATAGGAATTATTGCATTTGTGTGTGATATAATGAACTCTCCCGGTCTTTTTGATTATTGACCGCTAAACAATAACCTCTTAATCATAATTCCTTTAATGGTGAAGTACCGGTATTTCAATTTCTAATAACTAGGTCAATGACCAGCTTTTCATACTAGTGTCCCCGAGTACCTAAATTTCACATAGAATGACTCTTTAAATGATAGAATATAATAGGAAAGTAACTCTCGATATAAATGAATGATTAGAGTAAGAGCCATATAGTTATTAATTGTTATCGTATAAATCCTCAGTCAGATTTCACATTTTAATCTAATATTACAAAATCTGAAGGATAAAACTCTAATTTATTTAAGGCCTCAGTTTACTTTTGTTGTCCACAACCAAATGGCAATAATATTATGAAAATTTGAAATTTCCTCTGCATTACCATATATTGATTTTTGTTTTTGCACATTTTCTTCAAATAGTAGAATATCATTTTTTTTAAAATTGATTTTGAGATAAGACTTATTTTATCCATTTAGAACAATTTTTGATTTAACATATTGTATTTCTGTCTTCTGAGTAAACCTGAGTAAACGTCATCCTTAATGGTGCGCTTGACCTCGACGAAGTTCAGCTTCTAAATGTGGTCATTTTGCGACCATATCCACGAAAAATCCATAATTGTATATAAAATTGAAAACATAAAATTATTTAAGTTTACCTGAGTGAATAATATATTTGTGTCGACCATAGAACTTACGAAATAATTACTTTAATCAACTGTTGATATTTTTTTTAAATTAAATTTAAGTTTTGTTGTTAGGTTAATGTAACGTCTGGAATGCTTAAACATAGTCCTTAAGTCCATTAAATTCGATGTCATTGATTTAAGTCAAATCTTATGATTTCAAATTTTCCAAATCATCCTTGGAATACTTAATTATTCACATCTGATTTTCACTTCTCGAAAATATTGATGAACATTTCTCCTGACGTTTTTACTCTATTGCTGTTAATACATTAGCGAGAGAAAGAGGCTTGTTAAAACACTTACTGGAATCCGCTATGTATCTTTGTAAAGATTTTTATTTAGTTTCGGAATCTTGTACAGGTATGATGATTCAACATCATTTAAGGAATGAAGCTTATTTCAACTTATATTATACGATATAACATAACTTGGGGCAGTTTACGTTTCATAAACTGCGAAGCGGTTTATAAACAAGCGTAAACTGCCCCAAGTTATGTTATATCGTATAATATAAATTGAAATAAGCTTCATTCCTTAAATGATGTTGAATCATTTAATTTCAGTGCAGACAATGAGATAATTTTCCCCCCAGAATAAGGCTTCACATTGATTAAATTTTAAAAGTAACGTCAAGCGGAGTAATACGTTTTTTGACGTAACTCATTGTGACGTAGGCAAGTTATGTTATACAAAATGGATAAAATCTTTTTTCCAATCAAATGACATGTTACAAGTAAAATTAAATTATTTTAATTTATTTAGAATTTTTAAAATATTTAAAACTGACAAAGGAATTTTATCTAATAGTGGTTTGATTACAAACTCTTTTTAATTACCAATCTTATTGAACAAAGCCTCTATACCAAAACCTGGGAAAATCTGAACTTCAAGTCTTCTAATGTTGTCTGTGGAATAGAATGTTATCTTTGAGGGCTTATTTTATGTGGTGAAACCAAGTGTCTACTTAATTAAAGTATATAGGGGCACATAATTCAAATTTCAAATTAAAAACATTACATATCTTATTAATGAAAGTTCATTAAAGAAGGAAATCTAGAAAGGATTTACCATCATCCGTTTAGTCAAGTAGTAAATAATGCCAGTACATCTTCCGGTAGTAGAATGTATTATTAGCATACTATACATGACATTGCGGAGCCAGCGCTCTATCGAATGGACTAAAGTGAGGGTAGAAAGACCGTTAAACAATTTCATAAAATGAAACTTTGCGAATTCCTTAAATGATGTTGAATCATCATACCTGTACAAGATTCCGAAACTAAATAAAAATCTTTACAAAGATACATAGCGGATTCCAGTAAGTGTTTTAACAAGCCTCTTTCTCTCGCTAATGTATTAACAGCAATAGAGTAAAAACGTCAGGAGAAATGTTCATCAATATTTTCGAGAAGTTGGACTAAAGTGAGGGTAGAAAGACCGTTAAACAATTTCATAAAATGAAACTTTGCGAGTTCAAACTTCAAATGCATATGACCTAGGTCTATGAAAATAGGCAACAACTGTTCCTTTGCCGAGCAAATATCACACCGTAGTGGTACTGATGAATCGTCTTGCGTGCCGAGTAAAGATCAAAATTTGAAGCTCTTTACGGGTATATGGTGACGTCTGGATGAGTAAAAAAATTGAATGGTACGTAAAACAACATACAATCAAATCAGTAATCCTTGGAGGAAATTATCCAGCACCAATCAGTTCCACAATTATTTTATCAATTTCAATGTCTAATCAGACGAAAGCTTTTATTATTGTAAGTTTATATATTTATCTATGGATTTTAAACTGGTGATATCTGTACAATATTATTAATCTAAATTTCAAGGTATCAAATAACATGCAAATGACATTTAAAGGAATCAGTGAATTGTTTTGATCTCCGGTTTGGCATTTCGGTTGTATTTAACAGAGCTGTATGGTCGAAAGTGCCTTGTTTGGGGATTTCCTGGTCTAGGAAGTGTCGCGCTGTCTTCGGGTGTTCGATGTAGACTTCTTTGTCCTTTGTTGTACCTTTCTGTCCTAACGTTCATGCTACTGTATTGCAAATGTGGGGAATTTAATTCCATTGAGCAGTTGTTGTGCAAGGGGACACGTGATTTTGCAGGCAAAGTACACATCTTTTTATACTGAAGGTGATTGTAGGTTTCAGGACCTCCATAATTATCAAAGCTTTCGGAACTAGCATATGGTATTTGTTGCCTCCCTTTATTTTATAATGTCTTGGTAAACTTCTTGAAGATTTCAGATAAGCAAAGTTATTCAAATGCTGTCTTTGAAGAGAAACAGCAGGATTTAAAACTTCCTTTTCAAACAATTGTGATTCTCTCACGTCATTATAGATACATTCTCCTTGTTCCTGATTGTCCTTGCGCGTATTTTCTGAAATGTCGAAAACAGATTTAAGAATGAACGTAAATTTAAGTTATATTCTTAAAACAGAAAATTAAAAATAATTGAATATACCTGAAGGAGCAGATTTTGAAATGTCGATATTTTTCCTCCTTTGTCTCCTGAAATGTTTTGAACAGAGTTAAATGTATATGTATCATGTTCAGGGGAGTATTTAAATGAAATAAGTCAGTGCCAATGGTCAGTATACTTACAACCTTATTTGTAAATAGCACGCTGTCCATAAACCCCCAAAAATTAATATAAGAAGAATGCCTAAAGCAATGATTGTTGTTTTTAAATTATTACTCCTGTCATGATTCTGTGGAAAACTTGTGGTTGTATCTGAATTAATGCCTAAAAGAATAAAAAAAAAATCAGCATCTTGAATTGAACAGATAAACTTATTTATCGGACTTTAATGGCTATCAGACAACATAGCTTTGTGATAAACGTGATGACTTCAACTTTTCAAACGCTGACATTCCTTGCTTACGCAGCAATATGCCTTCATCACCTACATATGTATTTTGTATATATCTCACTTGATCCGATACGAAGGAGCATGTTCTACGTGTGAACTGTTTTTTAAAACGAAGTAAATCACTGACAAACATGTTGATGAATCGAGAATATTTACATTAGACATGTCCTTTGCATATAAAGTGGAAATTTATTGCATTCAAAAAACACCATAACACAAAAAGGGGGTCAAATGGTTAAAGATTGTGTTTTATTTTGACGTCACAATCGTTGAACGCCGAGGAAGTGCAACGTCGTAGGCGAAAATCAAGAAATTCCGCTCACATTGACTAGAACCTCTTACCTAGGCTCTAACATTAACTGAGCTTACAAGAAGGATAAAAATAATAAATCACATTTGTAGCCAAGGAAGAGATTTAAGAAATGTAAACGTACATGTGTATAAGCAATGAGTCATTATTTTTGAAAGATATACATGTAGTCCCATAATTGCAACGGTGTGTGCAAACTCAATCTGTTTTCACACACCGTTGTAATTATGAGACTACATGTATATCTTTCAAAAATAATGACTCAATGCTTAAATAAAATCAGCAGTCTGATTTAAAGTCAGCATCTCTTTAGTTCTATGGTCGATACAATGACCTTGTCAGCAAATACAATTTATTGTTAAGTCAAGGACTGGCTTACTTTTTCCAAATGATTGTAAGGCAATTATTTATACACTGAGTTGTCCACGGATTTTCCCGTTATTTCCCGATCATGACAAGGAGAACACAGCGGTTGAGACTGATCGGCAAGAAATGCTTACTCCTCCATGGTACCTGGTCCCACTTCTGATGATTGGAGGTCAATGTTTACTTCGCTCCTATTATTTAATGTTGACTCTTGAACTCGGATATTGTTCGTTATCCCAAAATGTTTCAGAGTGATTGTTTGGTTACGGAGGATCTCTACACTTATGAAATATAACTGATTTTTGTAGCATGCATTTGTTTGTGTTGTTTTATGGACTTTTGATCTTAAATCCTGTTCATTATCTCCATATGTTTCATTTCTAATAAGAGGGTCAATATCCAATAACATAAGGTTCCAAAGTATTTCATTTCATTTTTTAGAAATACGTAAAATATTTAATTCATTTAAAATTTGCTTTTAAAACCATCTAATTCTATATTTTCATCCTTTATTTCAAAAGTCTTTGGCTTTAATTTTCTCTTGAAAGTTTAATGTTATAAAAAAAATGAAATGAAAACTAGCAAAGTGATAGATAACATCTACATAGTTATTATTAAAAATCAAATTTAAAAAATAGACAAAAGAAAAAAACTAAAACATAATTTTCTTTAGAATAGCTGGTTAGAGATCCTCCAATATCTGAAAATGAATATAACAATAAAAGGTTAAAATGATGAAAAAAAGAAATTGAATGAAATTAAAAATCTAACAAAAAATTTAAATATCACAAAAATTCAGGTGTGAAAGATCCGCTTCGTGAATGGGCTTAAATACTTGGTACTCTTTTTCTATACACTTCAACTAAATTCTTCTAAAACTCGCTCAAGTATTGAAAAAGATGTCAAGGAAGGACATCTAAAGAAGTTTGGATTGTATTTTTTCAAACGAATTTAAGCGAAAAACATCACGTTTCCAGACAAAGACATGAATTCATTATGAATTCATAGTATTTAGAAAGGTTGATAGATTTACAGTTTTTGTCCAACAAGTATGAATTATCCTGCGCTACGGATATGACATGTAAATGGTCAAAAGCGTCTTAAATGAATTCCTATAAAAAAAATCTCCCACTTCGGTTTTAAATATGCACGTGTTCTATATAAATCGCTGATAATCATTGTTGGTCATACGTGTGAATTAAAAAATATCCCACTCACTGTGGAAGCGTTTTGGTGATTTCATGAAGAGTTTATATTTTGCCTGGTATAAACATGATTTGGCGTGAAGAGTACACATTGTGAATAGGGTATCTTATAATCGATGGAAGATGATACACACTGCCCCCCCCCCTCCTTAAGTCAAAATATATACATGTTCCTCAGATTTATTAAATCAATTTTTCTGCTGTTGCTGTGGGCCCCCTACCCCGACCCAAAACTGCGCCCCCCCCCCTTGTCATGAATTCTGTATCTGCGCTGATACATATTTTTTTATCTGTTTAAGTTTGCATTTTTGGTGGGTATATTTCGCTGCAAAGCATAAATATATTTTTTAAATCATTAACTTCAATTTATTTTTATCAGTTTGTAGATATTTTTTCGTACTTAAATAAGTAGAAATTTAATTAAATCTTTACAACTTACTTAACTGTTATGCTACATACACTTACTGTTCACGTCATAAAAATAGAAATTTACCATTTCCCCGCAAGCACCTTATAGCGTGGTACACGTTTCTCTAAAGTAAAGCGCAAATACTATTATGACGTAATATTTTTTTTTTACAAAAAATAACTTTTCTTATTTCTTAAGATTTTTGCAAGTATAAAATAGAAGGAAATTGCCATTAAATTTAAGATTAAATGAACTTTTTAAAGTGCGTGAAAATGCGTGATTGCGGGGAAAAGTTATATGCGTGATTTTGCGTTAGAAATAGGAAATGGTGTATGCGTTAAAAAGCGTGACTGCGGGGAAGGAGGTTAAAGAAACAAACAATTCCTGAATAAAGAAAGGATACAACGTCGCCTCAAGGTGATACAATGTTCATTCTTTCCACAAGATTGCATGTTGCGTTATACCCGGCGATTGTATCAGTGTTAAGTGAATTTTGTTTAGGACGGTATCATTTCGAACCAATATAGCGTTTCAAACGGAAGTACGTCTTGTTGTGACTTTGTAGAGATCCTTTTTAATGTTGTTTTTGGACTGAATAACGACAATGTTGTTCATAAGAAACAAAGAAATACTTGTATATTCAGTGGATGTAAATATATATTGACTAGTTTTACATTAGCCGAGACATTATTATCGATTATACATCAAAAAGTCGATTTATTCTAATTCTCATTTTGTTGATGTATTTGACTAAAGGTAGTCACAAAATGCTTAACGAAATAACAATAAAATTGTTCTCAGAATTCTTTATCATTGTTTAAATTGGGCAACATATTCTTTCACAGAAATTGTACTTATGAAATTTTATGCGTTTTAGCTGGACAGCCAGCCTCTATGGTAAACATGATGACTTTAACTTTACAATCGTCAACTTCCCTTACTTATGCAGCAATATACCTTCATGACAAGGAGCACACGGTGGGTGTGACCGGTCGACAGGGAATGCTCACTGCTCCATGGCAACTGATCCTACCTCTAATGTTTTGGAGGTTCGTGTTTGCTCCGCTCCTGTTTTGCATTGTTTCATGGACTTGTTATCTTGAATACCGTTCGTTATCTCCACTGAAACCTGAATATCCGAAAAAACATAACACTTGCATCACATACACAGTATTTATTACACGTTTACTTTTAGCAGAATGCATGATTATGCAATTTAAATAAAAATGCTTACTCGTAACAGCTAAACATCCCTGTGTCTTGTCACAGATCTGTTCCTCACTACAATTACATTCCTCTTTGCATCCGTGTCCAAAGAATCCAAACGGACATGATAAATTGCAGCTTTTTCCGAAGAAACCAATACAAGCTGTAGATAACATGTAAAAAAAAAGTTTAAAAAAAATTGTTAAGAAGGGTAACTAAGTTTGAAAAAATACTTTATTTGTTCTAGGTAAATAGACTTGTATACCGCATGAATGAAAAATATTTTAAACGAGACACCTGTTTTCATACATTCTCGGCAGTTCAGATGGAGTTTTTTTTCTAAATTTAATTAAAGTAATGATATATTTTTGTTAGCTATTTGATATGTTTTCATAAATCACTCTTGTATTTCTAAAATATCAATATATTATTATGAGTTAAGTTACTGATCTTTAACTTCCTTTGATTTATAATTTTGACCATATGAATTTCTAAGAAAAGCAAAAGGTATTGCTCTGGGATATATTTGTCGAAAACTTAAACTATTAATTTTAGTTTTTCTAGTGCATTGACGTTAAAGTTTTAATGATACTGTTATTCAATTGATGGTGATATTTTTACCTTCACAAATTCCTGAAATATTCTTGTAATCGGCACAGCATTCATTTTGAACCGTAATTCTATGATTCGAAATTACAATGCTATAATTCTGAACTCAAGAAGATTGCAAAAGAAAACAGATTATACCAATATTTTAAAAATTAATGTCATATATACGCTAAATGTACACGGATAAAGATACATTTCTAACTCTACAGTTCCATTTCAGTTTATTGACATGTTTATTTATTATTTAAAATCGATATTTGAGTTACTTGGTTGAAATTTGAATGCACAAAATACAGTTCTTTATAAAATTCCAAAATACGTATATATCCTTAATTTTATTCTACTGGCGAGTTTTACAGCTTATACGACTGATATTTATATCTCCATATATCCCTACAACTTGTAAACTACTTAATTGTTCTTGCAAATGTTTAAGTCATCAGACGATATTAAGGAAATGAAGCTGACATAGAACATGACATTAACCGCTATGATTCTGCCACCCATTTTCCTTAAAACACAATCTTTAGTGACATGATGAAAGTTGGATTTAAAAATAGTTTTAAATTCCTATCACATGTTTGAAATGCTTGTAAAAACTTTGGACTTTGAAATTAATTATGATCATCATCACAAATCTAACGAGCAAAGCTTGCTTTATTACCTCTTGGTTTCATATATGAATTTGCCATTTATTTATCGAAGTTTTCAAGTAATTGAGATCAATTTTATATTATAAGTGGAGGAGCGTTAAGTGAGCATATGGAAATAACGAAAAATATGGTATCAGTGTTATATTTTTCATCATAATCCTGCAAATAACATCAATCGAAGAATTTAAATCGAACAAAATAAAATCAATGGCATCAATGGCATAATATTTTGTTTCATTTTCTACACAAAAAATGTAAGTCTAATTTATAAAGAAGCAGTTGAATACGATTGTTTTAACTTATCAAGAAATTTTAAGCGCTAATTTCATAACTTAAAGTACTTTGTCATAAAATAATTAATTCTTTTAATAACTATCAGTTTTATCCTGTCTAAAACAGTTAATATGTAGTTGCGATTCAAATATGGTCATAACATTAGGGTCAAACTGCTTTCATGCCATTGAGGGAGATAATATATATCATCCAAGATGACTAAATCATAAAAAAAATATTTTCTTTCGGCGCTCCAAGACTAACTACTCCTTTTGACTTTTGAATCCAAAAAAGGAATATAAGTTATAAAGACATGTAAAATCTTATTTTTTTCCCCATGCATTAAACTTTGCGAATATGTTGAGTCACGGAGGGGTTACAACTGCGCCGGTCCATTTTGGATTTTAGGAGAAAATATGGGGCATTAGGAGAAAATATGGGGCATTAGGAGAAAATATGGGGCACACGAAACTTAACCTCTCTTGAGCGTTCATCGATCCCACAAATTTGGTTAAAACATTTAATGAATGTATGCGCTTAAAGTTTGTAACACGATCAGCTTTTCATCTTTGATTGTCAACTTTGTCTTTTTCTTACAGTTAGGTCTTTTTTACGCAATATTTTGAGCGAGATTCGATAAAAACATGCTATGTTTGACACTCACTTAAACCATTTCAAAACTAGAAGATCTCCGAAATAAAACACCATATGATAGACTGCAGTCTGTGTAAACATTCCGCAAACTGGCATTTGTGTCCGTTATCTTGCGTCCGAATAATGAGCATAGGTTGTCTTTAAAATCTTAATTCGATCAAATTGTGTCTTTTATGGTCAGTATTCTAAATATGCAGAACATGCTTAGCGGATTATAAACTGTAAACTGACCCAAACCAGGTTATATCGAATAATTTGGGCAAGAATTAGAGTCATTCCTGAATGAAAGAAGAAATATAAATAATACAATTCACGTCATCAGGAAAAAATTAATTTGATCATTTAATAGTTACTCAGTGTTTCTCTTTATAAAATAGAGTATTAAAAGAGAAAATCATAGGATTTTTCTTTTAAGAACCTCAAAATTACTTACTATTGGACACTTATTTATGAGGGATAGTGTATAATTGATTTTAAGATAAGCATAATACCTAATCAGTAGTATATGTTGTGCATATATAAATTATCCTATAAAATGGGTATAAAATTATAGAAAGCGTGTAATATAATGGTCAATGCTTAAGGTAGTCCGATTCTTAGGTTAATAAAATTAGCAGTTAAGTAATCGAAAATACTCACAAAAATATCTTTGAATTCACAAAGTAATGTAAATTTACCCACAGTATTTTTTTTAAATTTAAACATTAAAGTTAATCATATTATGTAGGGAAAATTGTCGAATCTCCAATATATATTCAAAAAGCGAATAGAAATATCAGCTATGCATTTTCTAATTGCAAATTGATCAACAAATATATTTTAGGTTAAAAAACAATAGGTATCCAGGCATTCAGAGAAATTGTCATGATTTTTATACTTATTTGGTATTCTATGTCTTCTATTTCCTTCATGTATTATATAATACATAGTGTAAAAGGCTTTTGCTATCATTGCAGGACATCACAAATTACTTCTGATTTAATATTATGCTAATAAGCATTGGTATTTAGGGTTCAATTCAAGACAATCTTACTTCTCTAAAACTGTATTTATTTCTTTCCTTTTATGGGGTACAAATGTCAACTTTTTATAAGACCTTTTCTGAGACTTCCACAAACCTCGATTCATATAAAGATGAATAAGATGAAAATTCTTGCATGAAAAGTTTTCGTTTTCGAGTCTCATATTGAAGCTTTTTAAATTAAATATTAATTTTTGGAGTTATCCTTCCTGGCTGAGGATCGTATATCCTTAAAAGGCCAACCACTAATTTCTGTTCAATTGTCAAGTATGTGATTAAATATTTGCAAAAACTTGTTAGAAACAACAAGTTCAAACAAGTATTCTTTTCAAACACGTGATCAGGAAAAAATATACATATCACTGGTCTTTCACCAAGTGTTCAGTATTTAAAAGTGCTCAATACTTTGAGGGGATGTTGCGGTTCATTCGATGAACCGTTTGGACAAATAATTGTGTATTAGTACGAGGGGCATTTCAAAACTGCATTTTCGAAACTGTTAGAATATTATTACCTTCTCTAAGCGATTTCCTCTCACATGTGACCATTTAAAAATGTCACTTACTAAGTCCCTTAGGGAAGGTTTGACTATATGCAATAACAAACTTTGTTACGGTATAAAAAACCAAACGTTTTTATCTTTGACGTATTAAAATGATTGGAAAACCTTCAACTTCTAATGCATTTGGAAATCACAACAGAAAATCTTATCATCTGTTTTGAGTATTTTGTTGCAAGTATTCACAAAATGTGACAGAAACCAACGAATATTAGATAAACATATCAAAAGTACGAATCATTTTAACAATATTTCCATTTCTTTGTTTTCTCTTTGTTGACTCTTTGAAAGTTAATCGATTTGATTTCATGATAATTCTACTGGAATGTAAATTACGCCTAGCCAAAGGTCAGGAGCTAAGGAGGCCTTATATGCATGCAAATTATTCCATGTTTCTAACTATCAATAATGCCCTGGCATACCCAACAAACTAGATAGTGATTCCTTCAATAAATCAAACAAGAGGCCCATGGGCCTTATAGGTCACATGAGCATCATGCAACAAAATGATTGAATTTTGTTCATGTTTTAAGCTAGATGCTATGGCATTCACAATTTTAAAAAAGACACCATTGCTAATCATAATTATACACTTAACAATTTCTTAGTTTGGTAACATAAAACTTTTAGGCAGGGTAGGGGAACAATAAATGCATTTCAACTAATCAGTAATATTCAGCAATATTCAGAAGAGCCCATACCACACACGAACCTTGTTTGCCGGTGATGAAGATATATTGCTGCATAATATAAGTAAGGGAAGCTGTCGATTAAAAACAGTCATCGCGTTTATCATTACGCTTTTTGTTAGATAACTATTAGCGTCTTATTCTAACGAAATATACAAGTATGAAGCAGATTCCAATTGTTAGGTATTGCTCTATTACACATGGTTACCACGGATCTCTGTGTATATCTGTTACATACAAAGGGATCAGGGTGAGTATATAACTGGCCAATAGGGGATTACTTCTCCTTCTTGGCACCTGATTCAAAATTCAACTGCTTTAGGGTTCCGTATTTGTCCTGTTTACATTTCATACAAGATTAAAAGATTAATCACCTCTAGTACTTCTCCTTTCATTCTTTTATTATTTCAATTTTCAGATGCACAGGTTCGTTCAAGCAGAAGTTGATAAAAATTGATTAAGAGAAAAAGGGATAAAGTGAAAAAAACCCACTTGGAATTTGTAAATCTAGAAACGTCAGAAGGAAGACTTATTAGTGTTATAGTGATTTTTTTTATTTCAAACTAAATTACAAGCTATACTTAAAAATTATTTTGAAATTTTTAATGAATACCATCAATCAGGAAGATATTTTTTATATATAGATATGGTGCATAGATTTGTTCCTTAATCTACCAGTCTTATATAACGTAAAAAAAAATCACAAAATGTGTCATATGGCGAACAAAGAAAGATTCCCTTAGGGTTGTTTTTATAGAACTAACATGGTATATCAGTTCTTGATTCCACCCAGAATATTTTAGTTGCATTACAAGCATTTATTCTGTTTCATTTAGAAATAATCCATAGGTTGTCAATTAAGTTAACTTATTTAACTTTTACATACCGGTAGCTGTGATAAATGAAAGTTTTTCCAAAACTTTATTTGAGTATCACAATTTAGCTATCTTCCAAATCCATAATGTTTTTTATTTAAAACTTTATAATCAGTATCAAATCATCAAGACTTCTGCAAAATATTTCTTATCATATCTAGAGAATCACGTGTGCAGCAAAGTGATTAGACCGATTTTTCTCTAGAGACGGAAAATGGGGAGATTTGTTCTTTTTTTTCACGAGCTCGAATTCTACTGAGAAACGTGGAGACCAGTCCATCGGATGAATCTGCATGCATTGAAGTCTTGCGTCGCAGTAGATGCTGGCTAGAAAAATTTACCTCACTTATTATTAGCACTAGGTGCTGAGTGTAGGTCTCTCTTTGCAGTCCTTCACCGTAAAAAGTTGGTGTCTGTATATAAAGAGAACTTCTCGATAGGGCTGTGAAACAAAAAACGCACAAAATCATATCTCGACGATATAGGTTTACGAACACAAAATAAAAATATGCAAATTACAATTGCTGCCAAACTGCTTAATTTCAGGAAATCTTTACTGATTCTATATATCGAACATCTTAAACATCTTAAACAATATTTTCCATTGTGTTTATGTTCTTCTTCACCCTATGACGATAGTACTAATGGACATATAATTACTGGTCAGTAAAATATAGTTAATAATGAAGACATGCAAGGGTAAAAGTTAGGAAACTCGTTAATTCAGTGTATAAATAATGGACTAACCATTAAAAACGTCAGTCAGCATTTGACTGAATGATAAATTGTATTTGCTGACAAGGCCATTGTATCGACTATAGAACTTACGAAATGATTACATTAAACGAGACTGCTGTTTCATCATCATTGTTTGTCAGTAATTTGCCTCGTTTTAGAAATTGTTCATACGTAGAGCATGCTCGTGCGTATCAAATCAACTGAGATATATAAACTCGGTATATGCAGATGATGAAGGTATATTGCTGCCGAAGCAAAGGAAGTTGACGATAGAAAATTTAAAGTCATCGCGTTTACCATAGAGATGTTGTTAGATTACCATTAAGGTCCTTTTCAGGTAAAATATCCAAATATGAATCAGATGGGTCAAACTCTGTGGTTTTGTTTTTATCTCAAGCTCACTAGGATATATCGTATCAACATAAGAATGGAAATTACCATTGTTAATGTGATTTAACCACTCAAGGTTAAATCCGTTTATCAAAGTGCCATCAAGCTCTTAATATTTCGGTTTTTGGGGGTATCCTTCCAGTCCTGGCCTTGTATTAGTGCCATCCTGTTCTCGGGGTTTTGGGGATATTAGCCAAACCCAAGCACTAAAACCTGTGACGTAGAGCGCTAAAAATCAAGTTTCTGCAAAATTTCAACCCACCCACCCCCAACCACACCCCTTAATAAAATAATATGTTAACGGAAACTATCTGCTGCTTTCTCGTGTTTTGTTCTGTTTTCTTTTTCAGATAATGTAAAGACTTAATCCATATCCACAGCAAGGTCTCGTCCAAATCGTCACGGCTGAAATCATATCATACCTGGAGGAAGATATTGCCCAGGCGGATATTTGGCTCACCAGTAGTGCCTAACCTAGAATTTTAATATATGACTTGACTTGGTGCACAATTGATTGAATTTTGCAATTATTGTCCAAGCAGGCGAGCATCTGTTC
>NW_026935231.1:0-63011 GCF_032062105.1 Saccostrea cuccullata | reverse complement strand
ACGCCATTCTTAAAGGAGTTATTACGCCTTTCTAAAAGGCGTTATTACGTCTTTCCAAAAGGGTTATAACGCTTTTTGAATAACCATAATTTCTATTTAACAGGCCCGTGCTTTATCCCCCCCCCACCACCACCACCACCACCCCCCCCCCCCCCACTCTACCGGCAAAACTCGAGGTGGGGGCTTCTCGGTAAAACATTGTTTAAATGCAATAATTTGCCACAGTTTTACACTCTGCAACAAAATGTTCAGGTACCAAGCACCCAATACATGTAGTTATTATAATACTTAAACTGTAGCACTGAAGACTTTTCCCTAAAAGTGTGTATGTGTGAAGGGGGCGGGTACCCCATTCGCACTCGTACTACTTGCCTACTTGAAAAGGAAAATGGAAAGGCGTATTTTATGTTAATAAATATATGAGAGATTTAATTAAAACCATCTTTATTTATGCAATTCTCTATATTCCTGCAGATCACACTGACAACTGTTTGCATTGGTATTATGAGAAGGCAACACACTACTTGTGAAGATGCGATATAAACAGATGTATCTTGGAGCTTTGCTTGCCATGGATTAAAATTCATATCATTTAAAGATATTTTTCTCTCTTCTTGGAAAAAAGCAGGCAAACTTTTTGCATAGGTATAATGAGCAATTGAAATCAATGATCCTTGGAAGAGGTGTGTCTGGTATTAAAGAGATTTTGTTGGTTCAACATGTTGAAAATATATGATGCATTTAAAAATCTTTAAAAATCTTTTATCCTGAAAATCTAATTGTTATCTGTTTAAATTTTTTTTAGAAATTAGTCCTATATCAAATTGTAAAATAAATGTCCCAAAGGTAAGATTTCTGCACCCCCCCCCCCTCCCCTCGGTGGGGCTAAATATGTTTAGTCATGAATTCAAAATAAAGACGTAATAACGCCTTTTGGAAAGGCATAATAACGCCTTTTAGAAAGGCGTTAAAACGCCTTTTCGTAAGGCGTAACAACGCCTTTTCAAAAGGCGTAATAACGTCTTTTAGAAAAGCGTAATAACGCCTTTTGGAAAGGCGTAATAACGCCTTTTTGGAAAGGCGTAATAATGCCTTTTGGAAAGGCGTAATAATGCCTTTTAGAATGGAAAGGCGTAATAATGCCTTTTAGAAAGGCGTTATAACGCCTTTTGAAAAGGCGTTATAACGCCTTTTGGAATGGAAAGGCGTAATAACGCCTTTTTCGCGTTATTACGCCTTTTTGAAAGGCGTTATTACGCCTTCCTTTTATTTTTTTTTTTCTCTAGATTGATCCTAATAGGCTTTCGTATATATAAACCTGTGTGCACAATGGCAGCGTGTAACAAATATTCTGCGAAAGTTTAATGAAATTTCAACAAGTGGTGTAAGAGTTGTGGACAAGACTAAAACGGAACAGACGGGCGTACAAACGGACGGACATCCAGATCATTATATATACCCCTCCCCTGCTTTCAAGTGGGGTATTATAAAATATAGTTCTTTCCTTCTTTCAAAGAGGGAAACGAAGGACAACTCTTTGTTGCTATCTGACAGATTATCTACATTGGGACCCCCCCCCCCCCCAAGATTCCTTCAAAGTTATAGGATTATAAGCAGTTGTACAGCAGAGCTGATCGTAAAAAAAGAACAACAATCGGAAAATTTTAAGAATTGGGATTTTAAAAATTTAGCGTTGATTTTAATATCAAGGTTTTTTACTTTCTTAGGTTTTAACAGTTTCTAAAAAGCCTTTTAATACAGGTAGAATTGTTACTGAAACTTTACTTGTAACTTAAAAAAAACATTTAATTAGGAAAACTGATAAAAGGGTAAATGATATTAAATGATCTTCACTTGAATGAGTACCAGTAATACTGCAGTATTCTTGATAATGAATAACTAAACGTTAAAAGAAATAATTGGTTCAAGTATTCCTTAACACCCGCCCCTTTTGTAGGAACTTTTTGTGCAAAATATTCGTCATTCGTTAGCAAAAGCTACTCAGCATGTCAAATTGTACAGCAACTCCTTTAAATAATTGTACTAACTAATCCAATTATTCACAAAGTGCATACCAGTTTAAAATAGAACTAATGCACTAATGTACTGAGCGACAGATGTCTAAAATTGAGAAGTCGCCGACTTTCCGAGATGCCGTAGTACCATATTTCAGCATACTCAGTGCAGCATTCGCCATTTAATTTTTAGCGCCACATTGCTCTAAATATACACATTTTTTTGTTAAAGTACAAAAAGGACTGAGATACTATTTTGAAATAATTAATTTTCAGTCTGAATTTGAAATGCTAATCGGATTTGTCATGTAATTATTTTAATCTCTCAGGATAAAAAGTATCCAGAATTCTAGGTGCCAGCTTACAGAAGCCAGAATAAAATTTTTTGCGGCCGCCACAGATATGCTATGCCCAGCATTTACATTTTTAAAAAGAAATTGTCCTATTTGACATTTGTTTTGATTTATTTACCACCATGATTATATTCAAGGAGAGGTGCTACAAGTGGAGGAATGTTTTCAAGGTATTTTTTTTTTTACATTTAATTGGAGTAAGGAAATATGCCCACCTCATCGGTAATCGTGTATATAGAAGGGTAAGGTGTGCTAATGCTTGGCTGAAACATTTTCTTATGCAAAAAGCTACCATATTAAAATTTGGTCATAACTTTTAAAACAATTGATGTTATGACTTTCATACTTCACTTGTGCAAATTCATTCTGACATACCCTTTCAATGAGTAGAATACCGGTATATTTTTGACCTTGACAAGTATTGATCCACTTTTTAAAAACCTAAACCTTAGCCATATCTTTTAAACGGTTAGTACTAGGGCTTTCATATATTACAGATGCATTTCCTGTGATAAAACCTTCATTGGACTATCAACAATTTTGACGATGACCATGTGGTTTTACTTGCATTTGAGAAACATCAACATTGGCTATAATCTTCCATACAGGGCATAAGCTTTTCACAAAAACATATATTTTTTTCTTTTTTTATACATATTTTTGAGAATAAAAACAAAAACACAGATGTTGCATCGCCCAACTTAGCAATGTGGTTAAAACCAGAAGTCTCTGGCGAGACTGAAGCTCTACTGGTTTGAACTTATAGCAAAGGACGAGAAAGTACTTAAGTAACTGGGATTTGAAACTTTATAAACAGCATTAAATAGAATAATGATCGTTGATAAAGTCTCTTTATGTTCTTAATGTAGTCTACTTGTGTGTCAAGTTATACTGAAATCAGACCAAAACTGTAGGAGGGGTAGCATTTTGAAACAATTTTATAGATATTTCTATTTTTAGTAACCACGGCAACACCGTTCATCAAAATTAAAATTCAAGGAAAAGAATTATGTATCTTAGAGTATTCTACTTGTGTGCCAAGTTATATTGAAATCAGACAAAAACTGTAGGAGGTGTAGCATTTTGAAACAATTTTACAGATATTTCTATTTTTAGTAATACGACAACAGCATTCATTGAAATCAAAAACCGATATACAGAATTATGTATCTTAGTGTATTCTACTTGTTTGCCAAGTTATAGTGAAATCAGACCAAAACTGTAGGACGAGTAGCATTTTGAAAGAATTTCATAGAAATTTCTATTTTTAGTAACCACGGCAACACCCTTCATCGAAATCAAAAACCGATACACAGAATTATGTATCTTAGTGTATTCTACTTGTTTGCCAACTTATACTGAAATCATATCAAAACTATAGGAGGAGTAGCATTTTGAAAGAATTTCACAGAAATTTCTATTTTTAGTAACCACGGCAACGCCGTTCATCGAAATCGAAAACCGATACACAGAATTATGTATCTTAGTGTAGTCTACTTGTGTGGGAAGTTATATTAAGATTAGACCAAAACTGTAGGAGGAGTAGCATTTTGAAAAATTGTTTACAGACAGACGGACAGACAGACGGACGGACGCCGGACGCATTACTTTCGCATAAGCTCTTCTGGTCTCTGACCAGTAGAGCTAAAAAACAAACAAAATTCAGTTTAGAAATGAAAAGCTTGAATGCAAAAGTGGTCTCGACTTAGCTTAATAGATAGAGGGTATGATTTGAACAAAATTTCATCTACACTAACTACAGATGCTTACACATTTTTTCTGACTAATGTGACTTTTTCCCTACAAGTTAAAACTTTCATTGTGACCCATCCAAACCCCGGGAGTCTTGATTTGAACAAACTTGAATCTAAGTCTTGCAAATGTTGGTATCTGCGGACAGCTGGGCAATAGAGTCTTCTTATTTAGGGCCAAGCACCTCTTCTGTCGTCGTTCCTCATCTGAACATTTTAAAGTATACAACTGACAAACAATTAGATCAAAATCAAAACAGATGCAAAAATTAAACTCAAAAGCACAAAACGACTGCAAAAATTAACACAAAATCAAAAAAAAAAACCCACACATTATCATTTATCATGCAAAAAACAATAGAATTACTCGGGGGAAAGGTAAGAAAAATGATACAATTATATCAGGAAAGGACATAACGAAAAGAAGAACAAAAAATGGGGAACTGAGATGGTTGGTCAATTTAGAGAGGAAGGGCATAGGAAAAGAGACACAGAGATAAATAAATAATTATACTTAGCTATCATGGGTCCTTCCTTTTCTTCATTCTGTCAGTGGAAGACCAAGAGGCCATGGCAAACTAAGCAAACATCAACAAACGATAAAAGTTTCGAAAATGACACAGGAGAGCTTTCAAATTTAAGCGCATCTGCCGGTGATGGTTGCAGTTGAATTGGAGGCAGCCTAAATATATAAGCTTAAAATAATTTTTTGAACTTTGTTGCCACCAAGCGCATAGTGTTTAACAAACACACCTTGTTTTTAAATCATATATTGATAATTTTAAGTGAACCATTCATAGATGGAATGTTATTAATCTTATTAACGACAAATATGGTATACAAAGTTTCGAATATCTTCCAAATAAAGGAAAGTTAATTATAAACTTTTCGGTTTTTCATGAGAAAACTCATTCATACATGTATGGATAGGATGATCAATCAAAGTACTCAGAAGTTCAGAGAGCCGGGCTCATTTACAGAGTAGAATGGATTTCTTACATGAATCACGTTTATATTCTGATGAAAAAAATATTTTTAAACTATCAATATGACACTGACAGTGAGTTTTTAAATCCTTATACCACGGTCCGATTTTGTCAGAATCAGAATTAATCTGGTACCGCAACTGAATGTAAACAAACAGGCAAGCCTGGTTCTCTCACCAATGTGGGGAGAACTACAGTAACACTGATTATCAAAAACCTTACGCTAATGAACTAGGTTCTTTGACTCATGAAGTTTTCAAAGTCATTAGTGGACTTTTGCGAAGACACTGACTTTTACAGTTGAAGGCTTACTTTTACAACAGGAAAATATACGGAGGCTCTTTTGTGAAAAAAATATTGATCTTAATATTTAACAAAAAGATAAAAGCGGGCTATTTCAAAGACCATATTACGTTGTCTAGGACAAAAACGGATATATTTCTACCCTCAACACCCTCCCTTCAAGTCTTGACTAACTTCTGCCGAGTTTTCTTACCGAAATGTGTCTTCTTCTTTATTTAGTAATTTCATTTCTTAAGTTATTTAAAATAAAAGGATTTATTAATTCGCGTGAATAAAGTATCCAAATAAATATAATTTTCGTTTGATAAATTATTTCTAAGCCCCGAACACAATAACTTTCACCTCTTGAGATGTTTTCTATTTTCTTTTTTTCAACTCCGTACCTCCGTACATGACACAGGTTTAAATGTCCAAGTAAGCTGTCGAATGTAAAAGGAAGTCTCTTCATAAAACTCCAGTACTGATGTTTATTTTATATAGATAAAACTTCGTTTTTATTTTTGTTGCTTCATTTAGCGTTTGTATTATCTCAAAAGCGGTTGAGAGTAAGAACTATATTTTGGCTCGTAACTTTGCCTTGAACAGGATCACATTAGCCGTGAAGTGGTCCTGGAGGAGCTGGGAACGATTTCTCTAGTAACCTCAAGATCACGTGCCCGGCAGTGATGCGGGCTATGACGTAATCCTCACTCTCTTCTATGCTGATTGTTGACCCGACAAGACGTGTTACATTGTCCTCTGTAAGTCATTGTGTAATTGTCACATATTATTGGCGACCACTAACGCAATAAAGTGCGGATTTTATACCATAGTATTTGCCTGTTTATTCCGCCATCACAGTAGTATTATGTAGATACAGAAAATACTATATTGACGCTGTGATATAGGGTTTTTATTGTCTGGGCAGCGGGGTGCCGGTGTAAAGACGAATAATGACCCCCATTGAATAATGACCGGGGGTCATTTTTCGTCAGCGAAAAATGACCCCCGGTCATTATTCAACGTAGAAAAATGACCCTTTTGCCCGTAGAAAAAGTGTCACTTCCCTTAAAATTTGCAGAAACCACGTGAAGAAAAATGACCCCCGTAGAAAAATGACCGCCTGTAAATTAAGGAAAAATTTTTAGGGGACAAAAAAAAATGGATAAAGAAGCATATTGGCCAAAAAGCTCACTTGAGCTCATTGGGAATAAAGTGATGATATGTTGATCTCATAACATTATACAATTATAGCTATATTTTAAGGTAAATGCAATGATTCTGATTCTAAAGGAGTAAAACATTTATCAAGCCTTAAGGGTTAGGTAAACATTGTTTTTGATGGTAGAAATCATCGAATTGACAGAAAAAATAGGAAAGCTCTAGCACCACTTGTTCAAAATTAATGGCTAAGAATAAGTTTTTGAAAGGTAGGTCGAACTCAAAGGTCAAAGTTGATGATTTCTTTAGAAAATGTTTTATGTAACAAGGATTACATATGTTAAGTATGAATACCCTAGCCCTTACCGTTCAACAGTTATGGCCAAGGTTAAAAAAATCATATTAAGTACAGAAAACTCAAAGGTCAAGGTCAAAGGGTCAAGGTTTTTAGTATCCATTGTAAGGTAATGCCAAAAAATAAATATTTGATGTATGAGAGTACTAGTATCTACCGTTTAAAAGTTATGGCCAAAGTAAAAATTTGGCATTTTTGTGTAAAATGGGACAAACTCCAAGGTAAAGGTGAAATGGTCAAATTTGGTGGTACTCAAAGTAAGGTCTTGTCACAAGGAATATACATATTAAATATGAAAGTCATAGCTCCAATAAATGAAAAGTTATGGTAAAGGTTAAGGTTTTTGCGGAGAAACAAACCACCAGATAGACAGACGGGCATACAGATGAACACGATAAAACTATATTCACATGTACCCCCGAATCTTCGATTACGGGGACATAAAAAGAAAGGGTCTTCAATATACTTTTCATATTAATATACATTATAAAGAAGACGTTACCACAATGAACATGTTTATTCTGATTTTCATATTTAATTCTCTGAAAAATGTACTCAGAACTGAGTAAAAGTTGGAGTAAAACAAGAATTAAGGTAGAACCTATGTCGGAAAAGCCTTTGTCACAAGGTTTTCAAACTTTTCCAAATGAATAATGAGTACATGCTTATCAATCAGTTAAGATATCATGATATGTTTCCTTGTTTTTTAATCTAGCACAGGCTGTGAAACTTGGTATGGTATTTACATACTGCAACTTCACATTTTCAAATATATATAGGGGTACTTGTCATAAAAGGAATACGAAAAATCACAAAAATACTTCTTCAAACATCGTCGTTTATAAAATTTTTAAACTTAATAATATTAAACAATATTTTATCAAGACTAATTTCTTTTTTATTCAATTAACATAAAAGATAAGTCCACCATTAAAAAAAAAGTTAAACGAACTCTATTATTTTTATTCAATTATTCATCCTATATTGGTTAATATTTTTTCTAGAGGTCTTTGTCACAATTAATGTTTTCAATCTTCAATATGATGAAGAACATAGCCAAATGATTACAAAAATGATTAAAATTTATACCTTTCCCCACTAACTAATGAAAGATAGGCTATATATACCGATACTCATATTCTTGACAATCAAACACCAAGAATATGAATAGGTAACAAATACCCGGTAATTGTTAAAAGAAATGCAAATATATCATTTCTTTATAGATATCACAAAAACGTACACACGATCAAACGATCTACAACACGTACATCTTTGACTTAGACACATTTCATCAAGATATTACACTATATTGCTGGCAACTTAAGATTTCTTACAATTTATGCATTCCTTCAAAATGGTTATATAATATTCAAATTATTATGAAAGTTGTATGTACATTCACTGAAAAAAATAACTAGTGAAAGTAACTGGGAAGAATAGTAAATTTACTGTCCATACAAAGATACCACAGAGTCCGACACTTCTGCTTCATACTTGGATATTTTACTTGAAAAAGACACTATGGTAATCTAACAACCAAGCTATATGATAAACGTGATGACTTTAACTTTTCTATCGTCAACTTCCCTTACTTATGCAGCAATATACCTTTATCACCTGCATACGGAGTATTTATATCTCAGTTGATTCGATACGCAAGAGCAAGCTCTACGTATGAACAATTTCTGAAACGAGGTAAATTATTGACAAGCAAGTTGATGAAACAAGAATATCAACAGTCTCGTTTAAAGTCATCATTTCGTAAATTCTATGGTCGATACAATGACCTTGTCAGCAAATACAATTTATCATTGAATGAAATGCTGACTGACGTTTTTCATACCAATTGTTAGTCCATTATTTATACACTGAATTGACCACGGATTTTTTCCGTTATTTCCTGATTATGACAACAAGCACACGGCGGGTGTGACCGGTCGGCAGGGGATGGGCACTCCTCCATGGCACCTGATCCCACCTCTGATGTTTTGGAGGTCCGTGTTTGCTCAGCTCTTATTTTGTATATTTGTTTAATGGACTTTGGGATTGAATACTGTTCGTTATTTCCATATCCTTCCTCTCACTACTTCAAAAGTAGTTTTACTATGCATTGGGTAGATTTACTAGATAACATTAGTAAACCTAAGAATTATGTCTCCCCTTCCGAAGGGGAGACATATTGTTTTGTCGATTTTCTTATTCTTCTTATTAAGGTCTTCCGTCTCCAACGGAAGACCTTGTTTTCGTTCGGTTTCTTTTTCCCTATTATTATTATTATTATTCTTCCAACCGATTTTGTGCAAGCGATTTCTCAGAGATGGCTCGTCCGATTTCTACCAAACTTTCAGATCTGAAAGATATTCAATTGATCTTGATAGGTTTTTTTCCTTTTTGATTATCTCACTTCCGGTCGTGAGATATGGACGATTTTCTGATTTTCAGAGGGTCGGCTTGTCCGGGAAACTCCTCCGAAACGACTTAAGATATGGACTTGAGATTTTTAGGGAAAATAGAGGAAGGTTTGTTGAGTTGTAATTGGGTCTCCAAATCTTTCTAGCGCAAAAGGCACCGAAGTTCGGTAGGGCCGAAAAAATGTCTCAGAAATATCTCACAAAATTTGACGCATTTTGTCTCATATCTTCACTCCTGTTCATAATTTGTTAAAACATATTGAAGACAAAATATTCAATATTGCAAGACCTTTCATTTGATATAAAAAAAATAGGGCTGACCCTTCAAATTAGGGGCTAAGAGGGGCCAAAAGTTTTTTATCTATAACTCTCTAATGATCAATTCTTTGTTATACATTATTGATCAAAAGTATTCATCTTAACAATTAGATTATAACTATCTAAGTTGTTTGAAAATTGGCTTATCTGAATTCTAGATATTAATATTTGAAAATCTGAAGCGGGCCCCAGATGGCGGCTGTCTTTGTCAATTCCGCCATTTCGCAATTGGGGTTTATGGAGGCAGCTGAGCGTTTGATTAAACCATTCTGACATACGAATGCATGAAATGTAAACAAAACTACTTGGACTTTCACGTAGTAGTACGTTGCAATTCAGTGTCGATCTTAACACTTAATTTCCGTTTCACTACTTAAGTGTAACTGGGCTAGATACGATATATGTAATGTGTACAAAGACTTTTTAAACGTCGAAATAAAATAAAGGCGATAAGAACGTTTTATTTATTTTATTTCATAAAAGTTCAAAGAAAATGCGCGAATATTTACTCCTGGCGTTTGGCGCAAATTATTAATAGTGACCCGCCTTTTAGGATTCTTAGACAGGTGTACTGTTGCAAAAGTATACACACAAGTATATTTAGAGCAGTACTCCCAAAAGCTTAATGGTTTGCGCGTTGGGGATAAAACAGAAAAAGGCGACATGGGTTCAATCCTCTTTGCGACCAAACTTTTGAATCTTTTTCTGTGATATTCATGGCATAAGTAAAGGCCCCTATTTGCTGATTTAACGTATAATCAGTTTCTTGATTTGATAAAGAAGAAATTAAATATCTTTGAATGTCTTAGAACTTTCGCAAGCGTAGGTTCAACGTTTTCTTAAACACTAAAAAATATTCATTTCATTTTCTCATAAATAGGCTGCGCGGGTAATACACATGGTGCCAATGTGCAGGTAAGGTCTTCCCCGTGATGGGGAATGGACCTGTAGAAAACCTTCTCTGGTTCTGCAGAGTCGAGTTTTTAGCAAATAAAATGTAGGAAAATGCACGAATATTTACTCGTGGCGTTTGGCGCATATTATTGATAGTGACCCGCCTTTTATGATTCTTAGACAGGTGTACTGTTGCAAAAGTATACACACAAGTATATTTAGAGCAGTACTCCCAAAAGCTTTATGGTTTGCGCGTTGGGGATAAAACAGAAAAAGGCGACATGGGTTCAATCCTCTTTGCGACCAAAATTGTGAATCACTTTTCAGCTCGATTATACGAGATTTTTTTTCCTGAATCGGACGGAAGACCTCTCGTTGCTAGCAACGAGATCGTTTCTAGTTCTTCTTATTCTTCTTCTTCTTATTATTCTTCTTCATCCAAATTTTGTCCAGGCCGTAACTCGAATACCCTTTGATCTGAAGACTTCATACTTGTAACATAAATAGATGACTTTAAGGCAGAGTGCACGCCACCAAAATTTTTGACCTTGAACTATTTATAAGGTCAAGGTCAAACTTTTACATTAAAATAGAGTTTTGGAAATAGCTTGAGTACGCTTTGATATTAGGACTTCAAACTTGTAACATAGAAAGAAGACATCAAGTACAAGATGTAATGTACCAGAACTTTGACCTTGAACCCTTTCTTTCTTCAAGGTCAAATAGAGAAAAACATAATTTGAACATAATTTTAGATACCTTTTACATTTAGACTTCAAACATGGAATATGCAGGGGATACATAATAGAAGGGTGTATGTGATCAAAATGTTTGACCTTCATCCAATGTTTATAAGGTCAAGGTCAAACTTTCACATCAAATTAGAGTTTAGCCCATAGCTTGAATACCCTATGATATTAGGACTTCAAACTTAAAACATAGAAAGAAGATATTAAGTACAAGATGCAGTGCACCAGAACCCTTGACCTTGACCCCTTTCTTTCTTCAAGGTCAAATGGAGAAAAACATGAATTGACCATAACTTGAGATACTTTTGACATTTAGACTTCGAAATGGTAATATGCAGAAGACACATTAAAGAAAGGTGTTTGTGATCAAAATATTTGACCTTGATGTAGTATTATTGGGTCAAGGTCAAACTTTCACATCAAACTAGAGTTTATGCCATAGCTTGAGTACCCTTTGATATTAGGACTTCAAACTTGTAACATAGAAAGAAGACATTAAATACAAGATCTAGTGCATCAGAACCCTTGACCTTGACCCCTTTCTTACTTCAAGGTCAAATAGAGAAAAACGTTTTGACCATAACTTGAGAACCCTTTGACAATTAGACTTCAAACTTGGAACATGCAGAGGACACATAGATGGAAAGTCTATGTGATCAAAATGTTTTACCTTAATCTAATTATTATTGGGTCAAGGTCAAACTTTCACATCAAAATAGAGTTTATGCCATAGCTTTAGTACCCTTTGATATTAGGACTTCAAACTTGTGACATAAAAAGAAGACATTAAATACAAGATCTAATGCAACAGGACTTTGACTTTGACCCCTTTCTCACTTCAAGGTCAAATAGAGAAAAACATGTTTTTACCATAACTTGAGAACCCTTTGACATTTAGACTTTAAACTTGGAACATGCAGAGGACACATAGATGGAGAGTCTATGTGATCAAAATTTTTGACCTTGATCTAATTATTATTGGGTCAAGGTCGTACGTTCATATAAAATATATCCTAAGTCATAACTTAAGACTTTTCTTGACATTTTGGATTTTAAACTTGGAACAAGTAAAGACAACATTAAGTCTAAATACATTACATCAAATTATTTGACCTTGACCACTTTCTTCATTCAAGATAAATTAAGGAAAAAAACAAGATCAGACCATACTATAGATCATTTTTAAGACTTAAAAGATGCACTGCATTATTATTTTTGACCTTGATAGTAAAACTGCATCTGAAAATGTTGGTAAAGAAGGGGAGACATGTGTTTTTGTTAAAAAAACAATACCCACTAGTTCATAAGTAACTTTCACTAGGTATTTAAGTATCTTTACGACCATTACTCCACTTAACATTATCTTAGCTAGTAAACAGAGTGATTACTAATCACGTAGAACGCTTTACTAGGCACACTAGTTAAATCAACTAGGTAATTTTCTCAGTGTTGTAATTTTATTACACTTGATAGTCTTGGGTTTGTCAACTTCAGGTCTAGATCTAGTAATTAAAAGGTGCCTACATTTCTCTTATTCCAGAAATATATTGCCATCAAGCATTATAAACAAAAAAATATATGAATTGAATTAAAATTATGTTGGTATGATTGATTCTGTTACAAATGTTAAAACCAAAAACGGACACCAACGTTTTCTTAAAATCGCGATTAAAAACAACAAAATAAAGTATATATTTTTAATAAAAGAAAAACCTCATTTACATTCCAGATAATTTGTACGCACACAAACTTGCATATACCACTGTTTTTATGTTTTGTCAATAAATAATTGTTTTTAACTTGGTATTGCTCTTTTCTTCACGATATTAAAAAGACTTAGTTCTGACGTACTCCATGTATAATGTTCGTGAATTGAAATACATTTTTATTCACAGAGAAGTTTTATAAAACAAACCTGTTAGCTCTTAAAAGGATACTGTGTTAAAATCCAAATTTTATCAAAATTGATATTATTCCTGCGAAACTTAAATTTTCATAACACATGGGTAAAGGTGCAAAGGAAAAAATATATTACAAATTTGAAGAATGTAAGCAGTGATACAAATGATCAATCGCCTCTAATATATGAATATAATGGCAGTGTGCATGTTTTGCAATGGGAAACCCAAAATATGTGTAGGATGAAAAAGTAATAGAAGCACAACGGCAACATGTAATAAAGATTCTATGAAATTTTGTTCAGTGGTGTAAGAGGAGTTGCGGAAAAGAGATGGGTAAACCTAAAGTATAACAAACAGATGGACAGAAATCACGATTAATAAATTCCCTCCCGCTTTTCAAGCAGGGGGTATAAAAAGGACTAATGTAGGCAGGCAAGCATTAAGGTCCTTCGATTTTTTTTTTTTGCTATTCGATCTATGTCTCTGAATGTCTTTCTCGATCAAGATTGTTCCAACTCAAAAAATGTGAAACAGTTGTCTGTATTTGAAAATACAGACATAGTAATAATTAATACATGTAATATTGTTCACTCACTTAACCTCCCGATCAAAGATTTTATTTACACCATGTTCAACACCCATGAGTGCTTTCAGTACTTTGATTATTGAATCTGTCAAGTACGGGAAAAAGTGGCATTAAATTAATTATGACGTCTTAATGGGTTAGCACAGGTTTAACACATTTACGAGTTATGATGTCATACGAGGTAGGTTCTACGTTAAAAGAAATGTAATGAATACTGTGTGCTAAATCAAAAGTTTATGTCTACGTATACTTTTTGCGTTAAAATGACTGTGTATTTTACACTAGCCCATAGCTTTCACACTCTAAAAAAAGTTTTACTATTAATTTTCAAAATAAGTATTTGCATTTAGAAAAACAATAAACATTAAGTAATACAATTAGTCAGAATAGTAAGTAAAAGGCAATCCTGCTTAGTAATTGCAATAATAAATAGTAAATACCAATAAAACAATTACTTGTCAATTCTTTTACTATTTATTATTATAATTACTGAAATAAGTATTAAAATAAGTATTAAGACTACTTATTTATATACTCAATTTATTACTCATTTTTAGTAATCAAATTTATATTTTTATTAATAATTTTCTTAAATTAAGTAAATGGAATACTGATACAGGTTTGAACCATTTACTTATTTCATATAAATGTTGGATTGAAACAAGTAATTAATTTACTCATAAAATTATAAACCATTTACTTATTTCACGTACTTGTGGGATTGAAACAAGTAATTCATTTACTCATAAAAGTATAATTCATTTACTTATTTCATGTACATGTGGGATTGAAAAAGTAATTCATTTACTCATAAAAGTATAATTCATTTACTTATTTCATGTACATGTGGGATTGAAACAAGTAATTCATTTACTCATAAAAGTATAAACCATTTACTTATTTCATGTACTTGTGGGATTGAAACAAGTAAATCATTTACTCATTAAAGCATTATTCATTTACTTATTTCATGTACATGTGGGATTGAAACAAGTAATTCATTTACTCATAAAAGTATAATTCATTTACTTATTTCATGTACATGTGGGATTGAATTAATTAATTCATTTACTCATAAAAGTATAATTCATTTACTTATTTCATGTACTTGTGGGATTGAATTAAGTAATTCATTTTCTCATAAAAGTATAAACCATTTACTTATTTCATGTACTTGTGGGATTGAAACAAGTAAATCATTTACTCATAAAAGTATAAACCATTTACTTATTTCATGTACATGTGGGATTGAAACAAGTAATTCATTTACTCATAAAAGTATTATTCATTTACTTACTTCATGTACATGTGGGATTGAATTAAGTAATTCATTTACTCATAAAAGTATAAACCATTTACTTATTTCATGTACTTGAGGGATTGAAACAATTAATTCATTTACTTATAAAAGTATAATTCATTTACTTATTTCATGTACATGTGGGATTGAATTAAGTAATTCATTTACTCATTAAAGTATAAGCCATTTACTTATTTCATGTACATGTGGGATTGAAACAAGTAATTCATTTAATTCCTGATACAAGTCTATTTAGTAAATAAATTCCACCTAAAACTTTTTTTATTGTATCTAACTCATTTCTTTTTTATCTGCTGATTTCTGCAAAAAAAATAACAGTTGCAAAACCTACTTTTCTAACTCCATATGGAGTTTAGTATACAGCAAACCACATTTAAAGCCCTCATACTTTTAATGTGTTTACAAATTAAGTTATTTACATTCTCATGGCTTTGAAATATAACTGGATTAAAGTTTAAACTTCATTATAAACTTTTTTATCATGTTAAATAGCACCTGGTTCCTTGCTTATCTATTAAAAAAAACAAAACTAATAAGTGTATTTCAATAATTCTGTAATGTATAACAAATATCGGGTACACAAGTTAACAAGATATTAAATATTATAATGCCTCTGAATTGACTCGCTGCATGAGGATTTACAAAAAATGAGCATGAGAAAACTTTAATCTCTACAACCAATTTGATCATAAATAAGGAGGGCTGGACAATCAAAGACTTTTTTTAGGTTCGAAAACCTTTTAGAAAAAGAGCAATAAAACAATCAGAAAATGCATAAATATATAATTTATGATAATAGAACTAGATGCTCATAAGCCAAAACGCTCACACTAGTCAATAATAGGGTCCATGTGTCCCTTATATCAGCTGATTTTTTTCCATTCTATTTTCTTTAGTAGAATTTTTCTCCCTATTTTAACCATCCCTCCCCCCGGCGTCATGATTTCATTAAACTTTAATCTACTCTACTTGAAAATGCTTCCATATATTACTATGACCCCCAGCTACACCCCCTTGACATTATTTGATTAAATTTGAGTCTTCATTACTTGCAGATTTTAACATATCAATTTGACAAAACTTTTTCTGTTCTGGAGAATTTTTCTTCCTATATATTGTTATGGAAAACTTTGATCCCTCATTGTGGCCCCGTTCTACACGCCGGGTCATGATTTGAACAAATTTGAATCTACAGTTCTACAATACCTGGGGATGCTTCCATATGAGTTTCATCTTTCTTGGTCCAATTGCTCTGGAGAAGATTTTTAAAAATACAATTCATTTTTCATTAATTCATAATTATCTCCCCTTAGAAGAGGTCTTGGCCCTTCATTTGAACAATCTTGAATCCCCTTTACCCATGTATGCTTTGTGGCAAGTGTGGTTAAAATTGGCTCAGTGGTTCTTAAGAAGAGGTCCAAAATGTGAAAAGTTTACAGACAGACAGTCGAACAGCTAGACAGACATACTACAGCCAAAATGTGATCAGAAAAGCTCAGGTGAGCAGAGAAACCTACACTACCTAAGGATGGTTTCATATTAATATAAGTAAACATATATCTGTGTTCTCTGGGAGAATATTTTTGAAGACTTTTCTGGAAAAGAAGTCCAAAATGTGAAAAGTTTACAGATGGACGAAGAAAACAAAATGTGATTAGAAAAGATAACTTGAGCTTTACATTCAGGTGAGCTAAATTTCATATTTCATATTCTGGATCTCTTTGATAATTTGTTGATCAAACAGCCTCCTTAAAAATTAATCTTAAAATAACTTTAGGTGTATAGAGAATGTACATGATGTACAAAAAACAAAATAATATAAATAAAAAACAAGTTTGGAAGGATATGCATGGCAAAATCAGAGATGACTCAAAACTAAATGTTAACAGAGCTAAACCTATAATAATAATAATAATAATAATAATATGTATATATATATATATATATATATATATATATATATATATATATATATATATATATATATATATATAACAAATTATAAAGAAAAAAACATAAAAGGATACATCCTCAAAAATGACACTTAGAAAAAATACAATTAAGAGTAATAAATGAATCAACAAAAAGCTGGTAAGAAAAAAAAACAAATGAAAAGAGAATTATGTTGAAATATTATCATTAAAGCTGAACACAACTTGTAAATAGCAAACACCATTTTCGATATTATCTATGATACATGAATACCAGGGTATACTTGTCGCATTTGTTACACCTGACTGCTTTATTGTCATGGGTATCCGCATGGAATGGTGACCCATGTTAGTGCTGGTTATCTAATTCTTGCATTACCTTTATTTACATTTCTTGAAGTCACTTTTATCTGTGTTGTTTGTATACTACACTGACCTGTACAAGTATACTGGTAATTTTGGGGGGTATTTTACTTTCCTGCATTAGAAGAAGTATTACATTATTCTGGCAACTGAGTGCTGTATAACATATGTTGGTCTGAACCTGCCCTGAACACTGACTAAGTCCTAGCCTTTTTATAGGGGTCGAGAGAGTAGCGAGAATCGGGAACAAAAAAGATGGACACATTCATTTTACGAATCATGTTCAGTTTTAACATATGTATGTTTGAGAAAAAGTTACAACTAAAATTTTGTAAGGTCATACATCTTTGGAAAATTTGGCATGATCTTTTATCCTACTTTAATCTGTGTTACATATCCATAAGTCTTTGATAACTTGATCTGTATTGTGTACAAATTTTTTAAAGAAAACCTCACAACAAAGGAATCAATCATTTCAGGTCATCTTAGCATTAATGTGTGTGCTGGTTATCTAATTCTTGCATTATCTTTGTTTACATTTTTTGCAGTCACTTTTACCTGTGTTTAACATCTTCCATGCATGTCTAATCAATATAGGACATAGAAGTACTTAAAAAGAAAACTGCCCCAAAAAACTTAATCTTAACCCGGGACGCCGAAGCCGAAGTTATAACATAAGCTCCCCCAACTTCATTGAGGTGAGCTAAAAAGAAAAATACATTATCTATAGATGGATTGACAATAGTTAAAAAAAGCTGTCTAATGATTCTTCATTTCTTTTGGTTCTGTATGCATCAAATTCCTTCTTTGCTTTGTTAAGCATTGATGTATCTGCACAATGAATTTTATCGGCAAGGACTATGCTTTGCATCAAAAGAAGTGGCCCAGTAACCTGAGCAGGATAGGGCAAAATCCCTAAATAGTAAAGCCCCATCATTGAAAGAATTGCCTCTTCTGCACCTGAGCACTTTAACAGGACATCCTCCTTCTCCATAACCATGGTGGACGTTCTGTTTCCTATAGTATTATGTAAAATCCAGAAACCGCTGGACGTCCTGTGGGACTGCGCTACATCTGTCCAAATTTCTGAACTCTAGATAAGATGTAATTATGAATAAATATTAAATTACATACATATAAGCAAATTTTTCCCCTATCAGATTCAAGGGTAGGATGTTTCTGTCTTCAATGTCATATATAAAATATTTATTGATTGTTATGATTTAGGTGTTCAAATGTGATTTCTGAAAATTTAATAATTTACCTTGACGACATGCACTAGATGGTGACCAGGTTTTAACTTCCCCCCAGATTTTGTATTGCCACAAAGTATTGGGAGATGGAACAATGCCACTAGATATTTTTCATCTAAAAAAAATTAACCATATAATTATTATCAATCACACTGGAATTTTATACTTTCTACTAAAATTTCTTTACACCTCAGTAACTTCCAAAATGTACAAAATACCCTATTTTTGCAAAATAAATTAATTAGCAATTAGTGAATTACATAAAAAAATGTATTAAATATTACAAAAATTATTCAAACTTGGTTTTCTGACATCCAGCAAAATGCCAATCAAAGTTGGATTGTGTTTGCTTATTCTTGTTCAATTCTTGATGCATCATACAAGAAAACTATCAAATTAAATTTGATTTACATGTAAATCTAGGACTTGCATCATACTTGCTATGATTACCTGTGGTTGTCAGTGTTGATCTTGCTACTTTGATTATTCCTTTCTCAAATAACATGTCTAAGGATGTGGTTAAGAACTCCTTTAATTTCCCTTTCATATTGTCCATTTCAACAGGTACCTGTATATACATGTTGTAGATGACCTAAAATTTAAAACATATTTTACAAATCAAAACTTCACCCCAATCCAAATTGCTAGCTGTTTAATAAGGTAAAAACCTATAAATATTGAATACTTTTGTCATAAAGCATTGCATCCTTTGTTATATCTGACATCACAATTTAAAAGCTTCTGGAATGTTAGCATTTAATTTGAAATTTGCAGGAAGAAGAAAGAAACAAAACAAAAATTCTCAAATTTATTGCTGAAGAACTGAGGCTTCATAGCAAAATAAGAAATTTAAAATGTTACTAGTAACTATTATATAATAAATCCAATGTCACTGTGCCAAAATGCTGTTTTCTCAATATGAAATGATGATTTTAAGTGAAAACTGTCATACTAAATAGTTGAAAATGGAAGTACTGTATACATATGAAACTTACATTGGCTGGACAGCTGAAAACTTTGTAAAGTCTCATTATTGACTTTAAACGGTCCTTTAATGGCATGGCTTCAACCTCCTTCACTCTAGCCTCCAGAGATAGTCTGATAAGTTGCTGAATATCTTCTGATGTAGTTGTTGTAGATATTCTTTTTAAGGCATTCATCAATGATACTTTACCCTTGTCTACAACCTCACTCTTTTCTTTAAAAAAAAAGGTTGACATATACTGCTATATTTATCTCAAGCAATCATTAAAAATATATTTTGTTTGATGTACTCCAACCCACATTTTTCAGGTGGGTAGGTTGTTAGTTTTTTGTTTATCAAGTTGATAACTGTCATAAAAAAATCACAGACTCAGAAATTTATTGGTATTTTCAATACACACTGGATAGCTAGACAGAATTAATATTTCATTGCTATGAAACATTTCTATCTTAGAGAAATTATATATCTTACCTTTAAACTAAAACAATCTCTATTTCTAATGCAAGCTAAATATAAAAAAAATAATAAAAATTCAAAGTGCTGAAAAAATAATTGAGTAAGGGTGATTTTGTTGGGTCAGTCGGAGTACATCTAACAAATAATTTTTTTTGTAAGCCTACTCACAGAAATTTAAACAAGATTTTATCTGCTCTATGTGCCATTTGTTCTTTAAGCAAAACTAGTTCATGTATTTTCTGCATATTCATTTTTACCTTTTTCTCTTTGGCCTTTTTCAAGAACCAATATCTCTGGCTCTCCATCCAATGGATAATTTCCCTTGCTGCCTCCTTCCTGAACTTCTCCTTCCCTGCCTCTCTTTCTGCCTCCTTCCTGAACTTTCCCTTCCCTGCATCGCTTGCAGCCTCCTTCCTGAACTTCCCCTTCTCTGCCTCCCTTGCTGCCTCCTTCCTCTCTTGCCGCCTCCTTCCTGAACTTTCCCTTCTCTGCCTCCCTAGCTGCCTCCTTCCTGAACTTGCCCTTCCCTGCCTCTCTTGCTGCCTCCTTCCTGAACTTCCCCTTCTCTGCCTCCCTTGCTGCCTCCTTCCTGAACTTTCCCTTCCCTGCCTCTCTTGCCGCCTCCTTCCTGAACTTCCCCTTCTCTGCCTCCCTTGCTGCCTCCTTCCTGAACTTTCCCTTCCCTGCATCTCTTGCTGCCTCCTTCCTGAACTTCCCCTTCTCTGCCTTCCTTGCTGCCTCCTTCCTGAACTTTCCCTTCCCTTCCTCTCTTGCTGCCTCCTTCCTGAACTTCCCCTTCTCTGCCTCCCTTGCTGCCTCCTTCCTGAACTTCCCCTTCCCTGCCTCTCTTTCTGCCTCCTTCCTGAACTTCCCCTTCCTTCCTCTCAAGTTCTTCTTGCTCTTCTTCATTATCTTTCAATTCTTCTTGAAGTTCTTCAGAATTGTTTTCCCCATTCTTTTCCTATATAAATATTGCAAATTCTAAGTGAGACATGACTGCAATTTGTTGCAAATATAAAAAAACTGAAATGTATTTTTTTTTCAATAAACACATGCATAATTAATTTCAATTATATTATACAATACTTATTCAGTTTTAATCATACACTAAAACATCAATTTGTTTTAATTACATTACACCAATTGAAAGATCTTTATCTTAACTACAGCCATCAAGAACTCTTAAATAAACACAAGCAACTATAAGGCCATTTCTTTTTGCCCAACTCCCAATAGATAAATTAAGATAATACAGCATGATCAGATCTAGAGATGCTCTTGCCAGTTAACTCCCGACAATGAACTCATTAATTTCTCTCTAATTTGACATGCACATTTCTGCTATCAAAAATTCTCCTTGACCAGTGCTTCATAATTATGCCCATATGGGACAAACTGAATTCCTCTCAAATCATTAACATTTGTTACAGAATTTGTTGTAAAGTATATGATGAAAAAATAAGTTTTAACTTAATTTTAGCATTTTTTGATAAGGATACAACTATATTTTTACATTTTTTAGGATTATGAAATTTAAAATTTTTAAAGACATAGGTTTTTTTAAAAAATCACTTAAATTAAAGGTCACAGTGACCTTGAAATAGGTCGTGACACACCGTCTATCCAAGATGCATAAATTGTCCAAGTTTGATGACTGTAAGTCTAATAGTTTTCTAGTTATGAGCCAAACAAAATCACAAAATAAAAAAGAACAAGAGGCCCATGGGCCACATCGCTCACCTGAGTAACTTGGGTGATGCAGATCTTTTTAAAAGATTTGTTCTATTATATATATTTCTATGTAAAACTTGGATTCCCCATTGTGGCCCCGCCCTACACCCAGGGGTCATGATTTTAGCAATTTAATATCTACACTACCAAAGGATTCTCCCACATAAGTTTCAGCTTTCCTGGCCAAGTGGTTCTTGAGAAGAAGATTTTTAAAGATTTGTTCTATATATTTCTATGTAAAACTTGTATTCCCTATTGTGGCCCCGCCCTAACCTCGGGGGTCATGATTTTTACAATTTAATATCTACACTACCCAAGGATGCTTCCACATAAGTTTCAGCTATCCTGGCCAAGTGGTTCTTGAGAAGAAGATTTTTAAAAGATTTGGTCTATATATTTCTATGTAAAACTTGGATTCCCTATTGTGGCCCCGCCCTACCCCCGGGGGTCATGATTTTAACAATTTGATATCTACACTACCCAAGAATGCTTCCACTTAAGTTTCAGCTTTCCTGGCCTAGTGGTTCTTGAGAAGAAGATTTTTAAAAGATTTGGTCTATATATTTCTATGTAAAAATTTGGATTCCCTATTGTGTCCCCGCCCTACCCCCGGGGGTCATGATTTTAACAATTTAATATCTACACTACCCAAGGATGCTCCCACATAAGTTTCAGCTTTTCTGGCCCAGTGGTTCTTGAGAAGAAGTTGAAAATGTGAAAAGTTTACAGACGGACGGACGGACAGACGGACGGACGCCGGGTGATCAGAAAAGCTCACTTGAGCTTTCAGCTCAGGTGAGCTAAAAACTCCTGTAAAATGCAGAAAAATCATCCAATCATGATGAAAATCCCAGGCGCACACCTTCATATGGTGAATAATAAGTGTATAAATTTTCAGACAAATCAATCTAACAATTTCTGAGAAACAGTCCGGACAAAATCTTGTCTACAGAGGAAGGGACAGATGGACAGACGGACGGAAATGGTGATTCCAATAAACCCCCCTAAACTTCGTTTGCGGGGGTATAAAAAAGTCTTAAAAGACCAACCATATATACAGTGTTTTGCGTTTACCCCTCTCCCTTACAAATAGATGAAATATGTTTTCTCAATCAAAACAAACTATATCTGCCCATTCTTAAGGGCTTAAAGGGGGAAGGGATTTTTGGTTACATCAACAATGAATCGGGCTTCATACTCATTTTTACCTGTTTTTTAATGCAATTATATCCTTTCTTCCTTCCTTTTGTGGATACGGGTGGCGTGATGTTGTACATCCTTCTCCTTAGAAATCCCACCAATGAATTCTAGTCCATTTTTAAGGAAACAAAAAGAAATCAAAGGTAAAAAAACTGAAGTTATTATAAATGATCATCACTTTTAAGATTTTAGAGATTAAAGAATGTAACATAATTGCTTACATAATTATTTCGAAGCCCCTCAGATGGTCTATCCCTAAGGATTGGATATTGACTGGCCATCTGTCTTGCTAACATCTGAAGTTCAGCCTCTGATGGCCGACCCCCATTTTGGCCGATCAAAGAATCCATAGATATTCTGACTATGCGCCGTCTCTCTGTCTCAATGCTCTGCTTAGAATGGTGGGTTGGATTATCTAAGATTTCAGACTTTGGAATAAGGTACATGTAGTCATCAGTTGTTGCAAGCCTCATTGATGCAAGCTTCTTAGGCCTTTGTATTTGTGGTAAATAAGGTGGTGACGCTGACCTTTTTCTTTGGAACTGGGGGGAATCTGAGCCATCAGCACCATCATCATTCTCATGCTTCAAAGTAACGTCAATTTTGTGTAAAATTTTGTGTAATATTAAAAATTATTAAATTTTTCTGCATTTAACAAACTTCACAAAAAATTTGGTTGTGATTCTGGAGAGATACTCCAAGCTGCTCACTTAAAATCTTTGTGGGTCATTCTTTGTGGTTCATATACAATTCTCTTTAGAAAGTTAAAAAACATTGATCTAGGCCAGGTCTGATACAATCGCTAGATTTAGCTAGTTGCTACGTAGCTTGATTTACCTACTTAGCTTCATTTACCAACCTGATGTAGCTTTATTTGGCTACCAAATCAATTTATTTCTATAAAAATGCATTTTTCTAAGGGTGTAAAGAAAATATCATTTTGATTCAGAGATCATTTTCAACTTTGAATTCATCTGAAAACAATTCATAAAACAATCCCTCTGGAAGAAATTCTTTTTCAGCACAATTGCAATCAAAGTTCTGAAAGTTTTGGGGCTATGTATGACAAAACAGTTACTCCTTGTATGCAATGACAAAGAAGTCCAGTTCCGGTTAACATGATAGTAGGTTGATAATTATTCAGCAAAATGTAAAGTTATCATACCCAGCCTTGCCTAGCTGCACCCATGAGAAAGGACAGTTAACCAAACTATGGAATTACATGTTTTGCTCTAAAATGTCCAAAGGCAGAAATTTATAAACCATCTCTTTGTTTTTTAAACCTCCATAGTATAAATATTTATAGTCATTTAATTGCGATTTTTTTCTGTCTTTTTAATAAAGAGAAATTTTGAAAAGTTACAATGAAATAGCTAAATAAAGCTCCCCGAGGTAGGTAAATAAAGCTAAGTAGGTAATTCTACCTACGTAGCTAAATCTGGTGATTGTATTGGACCTGTAGCCATGCTTTATAGATTAAAATTAAATTATTCTTACCAGCTCTTCCAAAAATTTTCTAATTTGTTTTCTTATTTTAAATGATGTTGAAAGATCTTTAAGATCTTGTTCATTTAAGTCCAAGAAGGTCCTTCCATCGATGTCATTTTCTATCATGAAAAAAAAATCAACATAACAGGTCTAGTACAATACCCTGATAAAAAGATAAGGCTATTTAGCTTTATCAAGGTTTTATAAATACCTTGATCAAGGTATTTTATGTAATGAAAATTCAAAAAAAAATCTTTAAAAATTAAATACTTAAAGTAGAACAGTTTTTGATATAAAAATCAGAACACTGAGTTGTCATTAAATTTTTTACACATATACTGCACCTGATATCAGTGTATAAAATATATAAATTTGGTAGATCGGCAAGCGTGTGCTCTATGTTTTCCGAAAGAAAATGTGCTGTAAAATTAGTGAAAATTTGCATAAAAATGAGTCATTAAATTATTCAAAGGCTTGGAAGCCACTAGAGGGTTCAATACATGTGCGACCTCTGTATATTCTTAATCTTAAAACCAGTACTCATTTTGTGACAGGGGTGAAAACAGGTTTTCATGGAAAGTACTCAAACACAAAGAAATCAGTACAAAAACATGTCATGTGAGGAGATATTATATTATGCTTTCTTTTTGATGGAACATACTAAAGACCTGATATTTTGTCCTGATAAAACTAGAACTGTCAAAACAGGACAAAATATGTATCAAACATGAATTATGAAATTTTTCTTCCAATGACCTTGAACTTCCCCAAATTACCATGGGTCAAGGTTATGACAACACTTGGATCATGGGCAATCTTTGTGTGAAATGAGAACCTACCAAGTTTATTCATAAGACAGATATGGACCTGACACTAATTATGAAATTTTTCTTCAAGTGACCTTGAAGTTCCCCAAATGACCTTGGGTCAAGGTCATGACACACCCTTAGATCATGGGCAATCTTTATGTGGAGTAGTAGATTCTAGCTTTATCAAGCTATATATCTTTATCAGGGTATTGTGCTGGACCTGCATAATGAATTAAGGAGGCTCATTACACCACTTTTTGATGACGTACGTACTACACAAAAAAATAAACCTCCATTGTGTCGACCGGTTTCCTCTGGGGACGAATTCTACAGGTACCTCTATAATATGACCCTGACCTTTAAATCGCTTTCAAAATAGATGAAACATGCGGAGCTGCTTTTCTGTTTCGCCTTATCTGATTAGTTAGATATTTAAACTGTATTACAATCAACCAATCAGATAAGGCGAAACAGAAAAGCAGCTCCAAAACCTCCTCCAAAGCTGTCAATGGAGAAAATCTATGTATCCGATCAATAAATCGTTCCATTACGGGCATATCAAACGGTAATAGCGGGGTTTAGGTTTAAGAGACTAGTAAAAGAACATCTCCCAGACAGATTGCTTGCAATATTATGATAGGTAACACTAATTATTACCTTGGAAATCTGTCTCGAAGTGGGGAACCCCCCGTTTGTTTACAACTTTTGTTTCTTACCTTGTGTATTTTTATTATACCGAATAGGGCCATTTTTTAAACGTGAGAAAAAGTACAATTTGCTTGCATATAACAACATATAGATGTGTTTGACGGGGAAATTTAATATTTTCGAGGTATTATACACTCTTACATTTTTTTTCATTAAAAAAAGGGGGGGGGTATTATCCATACTTCAGGTGCCTGTGGTATAACATGTAACGTTAACATTACAAGGTGAAATTTAAAGTTTTTTGGGTGATTAACAAATACCTCCAATTATTGTAAGGATTTCTTCAGAAGCCCCTTTCTTCTTCAGCCATTCACAAATCTTCGGGGGATCAAAATCTTCGAATCCTTCCATATTTTCCGCCGAATGTATATTTGATGTCATGTGGAGAAAGGACAAATCAATTCGTGTTGAGATTAGTCGCGCAATTCATCTACATGTATATTCACAAATAAGTATTAAGAAAGCTAGTCTGGAAAAATCTTTCAAAAGATACTTAAAATATTATTTTTGTTTGTTTCATCCGTGTTAAATGATAATTTGAAGGTTATTTTGTTGCTTATTCTCTGAAGAATGCAATATACGACTAGGTCTATTGTACGACTTAATATTGATGAAAGGAAGTGTTTACATATTATGAAATATCAATATGGGCTGGAGATGCTCAATTTGTGTTATTTTCGTGGCAGTGACTTTGCGAATTTTGTTGAGGCATATCTTCTCAGAACATTCACATAACCCGAATTTCCAGGTAGAGTGCGGTGTTTCTGGATGCAAACAAATATATCGTAAATACAATTCTTTGTATCGTCACACGATGAAACACCACATAGACATGATGGATGCAGGTCCTGATGTAAACAACGAAATGAATGACGCACAGAAGGATCGTATCATTAACAACAACAACTCGATTGAAGACATGAATGATATAGAGATGGTGAGACCGCTTTTCCTGTTTAATTTGTGCAGGTCCAGTCCAAAGACTATTTCTACCTAAGTAGCTATTAATAGCTACCTAGGTATTTAAAGCTACCCAAAGTAGCTATTTTTACCTACTCTATATAAATTCTGCATTTTGCGACACTAAGACCAAACAGTGCAACATGGTGAATACCATATCTTTTGATACAAGCACACTAATGATGAATACGACAAAATTTTTTCCAGAAAATGATTACTTCCTCAATCGGCAATTTTACATTAGTTTCTATAAGTTTTTATAAAAATATGTTTTTTAATGAAATATATAGTGTAAAAATAAAATTATGTCTCACTTATGGCCAGGTTTTACCTGTTCGCAGGAGTCTGTTTGCGTGGAATTTTTTTCGCCCAATATCTTGTTTGCCCTATGGTTTGCCCAATTCTTATTTATAGATAAGAAATTCTAATATATATACTTGTAAATATGTGAATCATAAACATACAAGGTAGTTTATCATTCTTTCTATTTAGTTCCCTCACAAACTTTTTTTTCCCTCAAATTCTGATAAGAAGAGCAATGTTTATTTAGTCAAAATAGTTTTTAATTTTTTCAAAGGACCAAGTGTTTGCGCTATAGTTAATTAGATGATTAATATCAATGTTAATTAAGGGGATAAATCCGTGTTATTTTTACTAATTGCCCTATGTTTTGAAAACAATGAAAGGACTGAGATGAAACAGTAGGTGTGATGGCTGGTACTATTACATAACGTCTGATGGACACAGTGACGGTCTGTTTTATTTTGAATGTACAAAAAAATTAGGAAAGAAATTCATTAGATTTTTTTCTGCATTAAATTACGGCAAACAGACCCTGTGCGAACAAGTTTTTTGGCAAGCTGACTCTGGGCGAACAAGAAATAGGGCGAACAGGAAACTGGGCGAACAATTGTTAGGGCAAACAAACATGGAACCATTTGTGATTGTCATTGAAGCATCAGCTCAGTATCACTATGAATTAATTAGACTTTTCTTAACTTATTTTAATCAAAATAATTAGAAATTTTTAAGATTTATAACAATAAACATGTGTGCAAAAATTTATATATATTTATTAAGAAAAAATCACAAAGTTGACTTTGAAATCCTACGTTAAAGTACTGTCATTTATATTTATAAATCAGACTGTCAAAATATTTTTAAAATATTGAACCAAGGTATTATGGTTTTGTAGGCTAATGATGATGGTTATCGTGAGCATGAAGAAGATGATTTTGATGTGAATGATGTTGAAAGAGCTCATAGTTTTGATAAACGCAAAGCTGTGTCTTTCATAATCAATCTGAAAGAAATGCATCGGATACGTGAGGTTTGTATTGTAGATATTAGTTCCACATTGAACCGATTTTAATTACTGTGCATAGGTGCACATAGAGTTGAACTCTCATCACTTCTTTTTAGACAGCTGCAGAAGATGTTGCAAGTAGAGTAAACAATATTGTTGATAGTTACATCAACATATTGAAAAGAAGATTATACAATTATATGCAAGGGCTAGACAATGAAATTCCAGAGCACACCTTTAATGATTTATTTCACATAGAATTACCTTTCAATGGTGTGGTGACAGCTCACGAACGAAAAAAATATATCAAGGAAAACTTCCTATATGTTGTGAGTACATAAACTTTTTTCCTTATTTTTGTTAAACATAATCATGATAATAGAATTATGATATTTATTTACTTTCACCAGCTGAATAATAATGATATATCGATAATGCATATGACACTGAGGATTTTGCTGTATTTTTCTGTTTTTCTAAAAATAATTTCCAATTGACTATATTATTTTTAGTTACTAAAAACCTTGATTATGTTCATTTAAAACAATGTAATCTGACAATTATGTATGCAAATTTAAGTTGATTTTGTCTGTTTGAGCAAATATTTATATACTGAACAAAAAAAGAAATGCATAATCACAATAATATGAAATTCTAAGTTTTCAATATCAATGAAAATAGGCAACTGATTTAGAAGAAATCATGAAAAACACTACTTTCATAAACATGTTTAATCAAGGGAGATAATTCAAATCAATACAAGTTTATAGGTCAACTAGACAAGAACTTAAGGACGCTCTAAACACTGCACACTAAAAAGCTATATTTATTGGGTAGTTTTATGCAGTTAGAGTGATCTGCCCTTAGATGTAAAATTAAAGAAATAGCTATTTACTGTTAATTACATAATTTATAAAAGATTAAAATATTTTTGGCATGATATAAGACCAAGAGTAAGTTATTTAATTAATTATTTTCATTAATTTTCCAAATGTAAGTAAGCAACGGTGATTTCTGCTCACAAATAGTCCATTGTCTTTGAACATTTTTTCTGCGCAAATAAGGCACGTACCCTATGTTCTAAATGAATGAAAAAGTCTCAATATGAATATCTTTATATTATGTATGTTTTTCTGAGTCCTAAAAACAGTTTCTGTTAGTGTTTAGAGCTTCCTTAAGTAGATCAGATCTTGACCTTTCTTTTTTTTTAATTTAACTTCTGCAGGAACCAGAGACAGTGCATGTTGGCCAAAGGCTTCGAGTACTTCGGCAGAGAGGACATGCTAACTTGGATGTTGTGAGAGACACATTCATATATATCCCACTTACTGAAAGCATTGAACAACTTCTGCAAAATAAAGATATACTTGAACTTGTTATTAACCAGCCCACAGAAAGAAATGACAGGTTTTATTCCGATATTCAAACTGGTTCTGTTTATTGTCAAAATGTACATTTCCAACAAAACCAAATAGCTTTGCCAATTGTTTTATACTTTGATGACGTTGACATCTGCAATCCAATGAGTAAGCGTGCAGGGACACATAAAATTGGTTTATTTTATTACAGTCTTGGAAATCTACCAGTTTCATATCGATCCCGATTGCCAGCAATACGTTTGCTAGCAGTTATAAAAAGGAATATCATGAATAAACATAATATAAATGTTGTGTTAGAAAGAATTAAAAAAGATTTAGAAACTTTGTCCACTGGAATAACATTGAACATTCATGGAAATGAGTATAATATAGTTGGATGGTGTCTCTGTTTTGTAGGAGATACTTTAGCTGCCCATGAATTTGGGGGTTTTAAAACAGGTGTTGGTTTTGCATTCCAAAAATGCAGAAGTTGTGAATGTACATTTAATGATATGCAAGAAAATTTTGAAGAGCACCTTTTTATTGAAAGAAACTTAGATCGTTATGATGACCAATGTTATGAACTTTCAATGGCACAAACTCTGTCAGTTAGAGATGTCATTTCTCGGTCCTATGGAATCAACTTCAGAAGCTTAGCTCGTGATTTTCCAAATTTTGACTTAACCCAACAAATTCCTTATGATATTATGCATGTTATCTTTGAGGGAGTTGCAGTATATGAGATTAAGCTAGTTTTAAAAGTTTTATTAGATGAAAGATTTATTGTGATTACAGAGATGAATAATTTAATAGAAAATTTTTCCTATGGTTATGCAAATAGAAGTAGTCAACCAACTTCGATTCCAGCTAAAGTCATCAATGGAAATGAAACAACTCTAAAACAGTCTGCTTCAAGTATGATAGTCCTTATGCGGTTGCTTCCTTTTTTTCTCATTGATAAATTAAACTGTCCTTTCAATAACCAGTACATTAAGTTTTTGATAGAGTTGTGTGAAATTACATTGATACTATTGTCTCCAATAATATCTTATGAATCAGTACAAATGTTACGATTTATGATTTCAAGTCATTTAAGACAATTTAAAGAACTGTTTCCGGATAAAAACATTATTCCAAAACAGCATTATTTAATACATCTCCCATCAACAATAGAAAAGTTTGGTGCTCTTTGTAATGTTTGGACAATGAGATTTGAATCTAAACATAATTTTGTTAAGGAAAGGATGGCTGGGTGTCACAATTTTAAAAATATTGAAAAATCTATTTCTGAACGTTTTGCAATGTATGAATGTTCTTTGAATTTATGCGATAAACATCCATTGTTTAACAATGATTGCATGTTTGGGAAAACAAAACCCATTCATCAAATTGAGTACTGTAAAGAGAAATTAGAAAGTTTTTTTTGGTATTGATGCAAATCAAGTTAGGTCTATTCATGAGGTAAGTTGGATTTTGTACAAAGGTCAAAAGTTTGTATGTAACCAATGTGAGATTGCATTTGGTATTGCAAATGGCATGCCTGAATTTGGGACTTTGAAATCAATTTGGATTACTGAGGAACATACTGATGACTTTGAATTTCAACGTATTTACTTTAACTTACAAATGTTTGAAACTTTGAGTTTCAATGAAGAAATCCTTTCATATCATGTAGATAACCCTGATATACCTCAAGGAAATGAGCTCATACACATAGATAACATGTTGATTCATTGCCCTTTGCATGTTTATAGGGGTAAGCACCAAAAATGTTATATTCCTATACCATTTGATTTTGTTGATCTGATCCACAAAATGACTGTTACTCACTAAGGAGGCTTATTTGATTACATATTTGCCTATATTTTTGAAATTGCAGTTTACTTATTGTTATTAGCTCAAATGAGTTCAATTGAGCTTTTCTGATCATTGTCCTGTCGTTTTTAGCTCACCTGAGCTGAAGGCTCAATTGAGCTTTTCTGATCACATTTTCTCTTTCATCTGTCCGTCTGTCTGTCTGCCCGTCTGTAAACTAATTCACATTTTTGACTTCTTCTTAGGAATCACTGGGCCAATTTTGACTAAACTTGGTGCAAAGCATCCTTGGTTGAAGGGGAATTAAAATTGTTAAAACGAAGGGCAAAGTCCCCTCACAAGGTTAGATAATCAAGAAAAGACAAAAAAAGGGTTGGGTTATTAAAAAATCTTCTCAAGAACCACTAGGCCAGAAAAGCTGAAACTCATGTGGAAGCATACTGGGTTAGTGTAGATTCTAAATTGTACAAATCATGACCCCTGGGGATAGGGTGGGACCACAATGGGAAACCAAATTTTTTCATAGAAATATGTAGGAAAATTCTTTAATAATGATGAAACTTACATATAGGGATGCATTCTCAGGTAGTGTAGATTTAATTTTTTTCAAGTCATGACCCCTAAGGGTAAGGCCAGGCCACAATGGCCAATCAAAGTTTTACATACAATATATATAGGGAAATTATTAATACAAACATTTTTTTTGAAGAATAACAAACATCATTGATCATATTTATATGGAAGTACCCTCATGTAGTGTAGATTCAGGTTTGTTAAAATCATTACCCCTGGGGATAGAGTGGGGCTTCAATGGCCGATCAAGTTTTACATAGAAATATATAAGTGAATTCTTTAAAAAATCTTCTTTTCAAGAATCGCAAAGCTATGATAATAGTCATATTCATATGGAAGCATTCTCATGTAGTGTTAATTCAAATTTGTTCCAAGTCATGATCCCCCGCGGTATGGAGGGGCCACAGTGTAAGTTCAAATGTAAAGTGCAGTAAATTCCACAGGTAGTCAAAGAAATATGCAAGCATTGTTAGTTTGTGTAGATTCAAGTTTGTTTATTTCATACCCTCTCTCCTTTAAGGATTGGTTGGGACCTGCACTTTTGGGTTGTTAAATTTTTCAATAATTATCTAATTTCTGCTTTTTTCCGATTTAGGTGCAGTGCTCAGGTGAGCGATGTGGCCCATGGGCTTCTTGTTTCATATGCAATGTAAAAATCAAACAGGATAAATTATCTAAATGTATATGGACTAGTTTGTTATGTGGGCTATCATGTTATTTATTAAGTTATTTATCTATGTATAATTGATAATATATATATCCATTATATAATATATATATAATAGTTACAGTATCCAGCAATAAATATTTATAAGAAAAGAAACTTGTGTTGTTTTTTTTCTTTTTTTAAATATATATAACTGTATTTTTTCAGTGGTTCTATTCTACTGATATATTGATCTGTACATCTGATAAAATTGATCTGTACATCTTAGTACATGTTTATAAAATATAAATTGTATTTCAATATAAATATTGAATTTCATCTGATCCAGGGAGCACCAGGCACCCGAGGTGAAGATATATCTATGAGTGTCTCTGCATGAGGAGGCATTACCTCCAGTTTTTTAAATAGATTAATGAAATTAAAAAAAAATATGTGTTTGTGAAACACTATGCAGTCGTCAGCACAGAGTTAAAAACAACTATTTTTACCATATAGGTCACAAGGTACCTTGGTATCATTTGAAAGTACTTGATTAGTGGAGTGTACGTATGCATACCAAATATGAAGTCCCTATCTCTCATGCTTCAAAAGTTGTGGTTAAGATTCAAAGAAAGCTATTTTTAGTATATACGTCACAGCCAAGGTCACAAGGTCATTAAATTTGGTGTAATTTGAAAGAGCTTAATTAATGAGTGAAGTAAGCATACCAAATATGAAGTCTCTATCTTTCATGGTTTAAAAGTTATGTATGGCAAAGCTTAACATTTGAAGACAAAAAAGCTATTTTAGCATATAGATCACAGTCAAGGTCACAAGGTTATTATGTTCGCCAAACGAATTAAGTTGGGGAACATATTGTTTTTATTCTGTTTCTTCTTAATTATTTTTCCTCTTCCTGGGAAAATTTTGTCCAAGATCTTGTAAAGTACACATCTGACTAAGGTAAAACCTATTTAGGGTCAGTAGGCATGTTATGTAGATTTGCCAAATGAAGGTCATTTTGCGCGCACATGCTTGCAAGAGCGTGAACGTGCAACACGTGAAATGACCAATACTCTGTATAATGAACACATGATGAATACAGTCGTAATTTTGTCAGTTTTGATGAAATGCTTTGAAACTCGTAATGTAAGGATACATTAGTATAGTATAGACAAGATGACAATGGTAGCAAGATCTCAAGCGCATGCATGCACTTGCGCTTTGCTCTGATTGGCTGAAACTTACATCTCTATATCTTTGTTGTTTTTTGATAAAATCCTTTAAAATTTCAAACATAGACATACATTAGGGAGATCTACTACCTGATGTATAAGAATTGTCATGAAAGCATGTGCATGTATGTGTACTTGCAAGAGTGTGTACGTGCAACATGAGAAATGTCCAATATAATTGATATAGACGTATAACTATTTAAATTTTTGATGAAATGCTTTGACACTCATAATATATTTAAGGATATACATGTATTAGAAGATAAACAAGAGGACATGGTCAAAATGGCAAGACCTCACGCGCACGCACGTGTGCTTTGCTTTGAATGGCTGAAACTAAAGTATCAATATTTTTCTTGTTTTTCGAAAAAATCCTTTAAAATTTTGAACATGGTTATACATTAAAAAGATCTACAGCATGATATATAAGAAATATCATGAAAAGCATGGCACGCACGTGTGCTGATTGACTGAAACTTTAAATCTCAATAACTTTCTTAGTTTTCAACGAAACGGGAATTTAGGATATGAATGGGTGTAATTGATTCCTTCATTATGGTACTATCAAACTGAATGCACGAACATGCATGCGTGTGCGTGAAAGGCGCAAAATGATCCTGAAAAACAGTAACATTTATATTTTTATGATTTTTATTGATTCTCATGCACGATATAAAGTTATGTAAATGGTTTAGACAACATGTCATAATTTAATCATCTTGCATCTGCATACAATGCGTTAAATAAGTTATAGTTGATAGCATTGTAGCCTTTATAATTTTTTGATGAAATCCTTCGATCGATACTAATAATATTTTTTAAAATGTCTTACATGCAGGAATAAGGCATAAAAAGGAATTTGGGGATCGTTTCGGGAACATCTGTAACGGTCCCCGTTACAATTAACACTAGTTGACATTGGTATTATTGGAAAGAGCTTAAATAGTATATATAGCCAGTTGTATACGGGAAGATCCGGGATTCTTGATTCTTGTTTTCGGGACATGCATCCTGATATTTCTTACGACAAAAGAAAAAAAGTTGATACATGTACCGGTAAACACAGTATATGTCAGTCATTAATTAATTTATTATTACAACTTATTTGCATCATTTATCTTTGCAAAATTCCTCAAAACTTTAAAATTAGTAAATCCTTAAGTAATTGACATGTATAAGTAACTCTTTTAATTATTTTAGTAAGTGTTAATTACTTATCTAAACAAAATTCAGTAAAGAGGAAATACAAAGTAAATCAATTCTTTAAAATAAAAAAATCAAGTAAAACATTTCAATCTAGTAATTCACATATGTTTTAGTAATTGATTTAAATTTTTAAGTAAAGGCTTAGTAATTATCTATTACTTATCTTTGTTATTTCAAGTAAAAAATGACTACTAAGTAAAACTTTTTTAAGAGTGTAACCGAAGATATATAATTATACAAAGCACTTAGGTCATTTGATTTAAAGACACCAGGCAGGTGTCATATTATTATCTGTATATATTGCATTCAATCATATCCCTAGTGAAACTCGGTAATCCGAGCACGGACCTACTGACCGCTCAGATCCGACACGTTACAGTAGTACGTTGCAATTGAGTGTCAATCTTAAATCTTTATTTCCGTTTCACTGCTTTAGTGTAACTAGGCTAGATACGATATGTAATGTGTATAATGTGTTACATATACTTTCTTAACGTCGATATAAAATAAAGGCGCTAAGAATGTTTTATTTTTAAAATTTAATTGATGCTATCATACCTATCTAATAGATCAGTCCAAAGAAAAGGCGCGAATATTTACTCGTGGCGTTTGGCGCGAAATTATGAATGCTTTTTATAATTCTTAGACAGACTGTTGCAAAAGTACCGTGGTATACACAAGTATATTTAGAGCAGTACTCCCAATAGCTTAATGGTTAATGCGTTGGGGATATAAAAGTAAAAAAAAAAGTGCATTCACGTTGGCGACATGGTTTCAATCCTCCTTGTGACCAACATTTTGAATCTCTTTTCAGTTCGATTTTACGTGGGTTTCTTTTCCTAAAACGGACGGAAGACCTCTCGTTGCTCGAAACGAGATCATATCTAGTTATTATTATTTTCCTGACCATCTAATTTTGTGCACGCGATTTCTCGAAGACTACTGGATGGATTTTCATCAGATTAGCAGGAACAATGTGTTGGTATCTGAAGTTATTTTATCCGAGAGATTTTCTGGAAATTCCTTTCTGGTGCCAAGTTACAGACAATTTTTTGATTTTAAAATGACATTTTGTCCGTGATTAATCTCAAGAACGGTAAAAGATATCACTGTGATACTTTCAGGGATTTTACATCGTGATAAGTACTTTCCAGGACGCGATCATTTGTACGTCGTCTCTACTTCCTGTCGTTACGGCAGGCGAATTTAAAAAGTCGAATTTTCTAACTTTTTTGTTTTTCAATATTTTCGAATTATATTGGTTTGGCTAATAGAAACATTTAAGATTAGGCTGAATATATAATTTGTTTTTAAATTGATGAATCCAAACTCGAGATATTAACAATCAAAAATTTGAAGCGGGACCAAAATGGCGGCGGTCTCTGTAGATTCCGACATTTCGCAATAGGGGTTTACAAAGGCAGCCGAGCGTTTGCTTGAACGAAAGTAACATAAGGAGCAATGAAATGTGAAGGAATACTTGGATTGTCACGACGTAGGTACGTTGCAATTCTGTGTCAAACTGCATTTATAATCTAAATCCTCATTACACGTCTTCTTTAATTGGTTTTAGTTGTTTCTCAAAGTAGAAAAAGAAAAGAATTAATGTGCAAATGAAGTACAATACCTACTATCTTTTGTTTTGCATCACGGAAACACATAGCTTAAATCGTAGTTATAAGTAATAGTTTTTCAAGAAACAATATATATAGTACATGTAAGTATAAAACGTGACCATTGTTTTCCCTGTTGCAAACTTGTGTCATATTAAATTAATAGAAAAGACAACTGTTATAATAAGAAATTTTTTTATAAGCCAACTATTTTTAAAAGACTGACAGGTTTAATTGACTTTTTATATAAACCATTTTTTTTCAATGCAAGTTATTGAACATAATGGAATCTTATTCCTTGACCCTCGTAGGACGATCGAGGCATTTTTTCGTTTAAACACACAACCTTTATCATGAAAGTGTAGGTAATCGGAATAGTCAACTTTCGTGATTAACAGGAAATTTTTTTTAAAAATTACCCATTCATAGCTGTTTCACTGCTTTAGTGTTATTTGCCTATGTACGATATATTACATGTATGTGTTAAATATGCTTTCCACTCCTCGAAATTTAGGCGATAAGAACGCTCTTTTGTTTTTTGGTTTGGTTGAAGCTATCTCACCTATTTAATAGAACATTCCAACTTGGGCAAGGGAAAGGCGCTAAGATTTACTCGTGGCGTTTGGCGCGAAATTATGAATAGTGACCCTCCTTTCATAATTACAAGACAGATTAACTGTTGCAGAATTACATGTACATACAAGTGAATTAAGAGAAGTTCTTCAATTAACGTAATCGATAAGCGTATTGGATTTTCACGCTAGTGACCAGTTTCAACTACCAATGTGTCCAACAAAATGTTTAATAGATTTTCAGCTCGATTTTAGGGTTATTTTTTGGATCGGACGGAAGACCTCTCGTTGCTCGCAACAAGATCGTTTCTAGTTATTAAGGTCTTCCGTCTTCACGGAAGACCTTATAGTGATTCTACTGTTTCTTATTATTAAGGTCTTCCGTCTTCACGGAAGACCTTATAGCGATTCTATTGTTTCTTATTATTATCATTATTTTTCTGACCATCTAATTTTGTGCACGCGATTTCTAGAAGACTACTGGGTGGATTTTCACAAAATTCTCAGAAACAATGTGTTGTTATCTGAAGTTATTTTATCTGAGAGATTTTTTGGAAATTCCCTTCCGGTGCCAAGTTACAGACGTTTTCCTGATTTTAAAATGACATTTTGTCTGTGGTTAATCTCAAGAACGGTAAAAGATATCAATGTGAAACTTTCAGGGATTATAGATCGTGATAGATACTAACCAGGACGCAACCCTTTGTTCGTCGTCTATACTTCCTGTCGTTCGGAGATGAGAATTGAAAAAAGCGTATTTTCTAACTTTTTTGTTTTTCAATATTTTTCATTTATTTTTGAAATGTTAATAGAGACCATTCTATTGATGTTTACTATATAAGTTGTTTGAATATTGGGTAATCTGAACTCTAGATATTAATATTTGAAAATCTGAAGCGGGCCCAAGATGGCGGCTGCCTCTGTCAACTTCGCCATTTCGCGAGTAGGGGTTTATGGAGGAAGCTGAGCGTTTGATTGAACGATTCTGACATAAGGATACATGAAATGTAAAAAACTACTTCGACTCTCACGTAGTAGTGAAATGGTTGGAGGAGTTACGTCCCGTTACTTGTTTATATTACAATAGCTAATCAATAAAAATATTGTAATTAATTGGTCAATTGACAAAAGAATTATACAAGTATCATTGATAAATGATGTTCTGTTAGAAAATAATAATAGTGTTGCCAAAAGAAAGGCAGTCTTTTGTATTTTATCAATATGATATCTGATAACTTATGATCATTGATTAAGCTGAGGTACAAGGGGGCAGTACAACCAACTGGCTTGTGTTTTCACTATGGTACAGAATCCATTTGGTGTAACGATCAAATCGGATTGTGCAAAGTTGCTGTAGTTAGTGACTATAGTTAAAACACAGGTGTGTGGCGTTAGCTATAGGTTTGTCATTAGGACAGAGAAGCTCTTACAAAGTTAAATCATACTGTGTAAGTATATTGTAGCCACTTGGCTAGAGTTATACGAGTATAGTGAGGCAATTATCAGATGGCACCAGGCAGGTGCCGGTATTAACTGAAGATATATAAATAATTATACAAAGCACTTAGGTCATTTGATTTAAAGACACCAGGCAGGTGTCATATTATTATCTGTATATATTGCATTCAATCATATCCCCAGTAAAACTCGGTAATCCGAGCACGGACCTACTGACCGCTCAGATCCGACACGTTACATTAGTACGTTGCAATTGAGTCAATCTTAAAACTTAATTTCCTTTTCACTGCTTCAGTGTAACTGGGCTAGATACGATATGTATTGTGTATAATGTGTTACATATACTTTCTTAACGTCGAAATAAAATAAAGGCGCTAAGAATGTTTTATTTTTAAAATTTAATTGATGCTATCATACCTATCTAATAGATCAGTCCAAAGAAAAGGCACGAATATTTACTCGTGGCGTTTGGCGCGAAATTATGAATGCTTTTTATAATTCTTAGACAGACTGTTGCAAAAGTACCGTGGTATACACAAGTATATTTAGAGCAACTCCGAATAGCTTAATGGTTAGCGCGTTGGGGATATAAAAGTAAAAAAAAAGGGCATTCACGTTGGCGACATGGTTTAAATCCTCCTTGTGATCAAAATTTTGAATCTCTTTTCAGCTCGATTTTACGTGGGTTTCTTTTCCTAAAACGGACGGAAGACCTCTCGTTGCTCGCAACGAGATCGTATCTAGTTATTATTATTATTATTCTTTTTATTATTTTTTTGACTTTCTAATTTTGTGCACGCGATTTCTCGAAGACTACTGGGTGGAATGACGTGAAATTTTCAGAAAAGATGTGTCGTAATATGAATTTTATATATCCGGGAGATTTTTTGGAAATTCGCTTCCGGTGCCAAGTTATGGGACATTTCCTGATTTTAAAATGACATTTTGTCTTCGGATAATCTCAAGAACGGTAAAAGATATCAATGTGAAACTTTTAGGGATTATAGATCGTGATATTCACTATCCAGGACGCGACCTTTCGTTCGTCGTCAATACTTCCTGTCGTTACGACAAGCGAATTAAAAAAATTGTATTTTCTAACTTTTTTGTTTTTCAATATTTTTCATTTCTTTTTGGAATGCTAATAGAGACCCTTCTATTTATGCTTACTATATAAGTTGTTTGAATATTGGTTAATCTTATCTCTAGATATTAATATTTGAAAATCTGAAGCGGGACCAAGATGGCGGCTGTCTCTGTCAACTCCGCCATTTCGCGAGTAGGGGCTTATGGAGGCAGCTGAGCGTTTGATTAAACCATTCTGACATAAGGATACATGAAATGTAAAAACCTACTTCGACTCTGACGTAGTAGTGAAATGGTTGGAGGAGTACCTCCCGTTACTTGTTTATATTATAATAGATAATCAATGTAAATACTGTAATTAATTGGTCAATTGACAAAAGAATTATACAAGTATTATTGATAAATGATGTTCTGTTAGAAAATAATAATAGTGTTGCCAACAGAAAGGCAATCAGTTGTATTTTATCAATATGATATCTGATAACTTATGATCATTGATTAAGTTGAGGTACAAGTGGGCAGTACAGCCACCTGGCAAGTGTCTTCACTTTGGTACAGAATCGATCAAATCGGATTGTGCAAAGTTGCCGTAGTCAGTGACTAGTTGAAATGTAGCTGTGTGACGTTAGCTATAGGTTTGTCATTAGGACAGAGAAGTTCTTACAAAGTTAAATCAATATCATACTGTGCAAGTATATTGTAGCCACTTGGCTAGAGTTATAGAGGCAACTTGGTAAGCAGTAATACACCAGGCAGGTGTTAAAGGCTAAATCAAGAGGTACCAGGCAGATAGATGTTGACTTATATAGTCAGTTGTACGAGTATAGTGAGGCAATTATCATATGGCACCAGGCAGGTGCCGGTATTAACTGAAGATATATAATTATACAAAGCACTTAGGTCATTTAATTTAAAGACACCAGGCAGGTATCATATTATTATCTGTATATATTGCATTCAATCATATCCCCAGTAAAACTCGGTAATCCGAGCACGGATCTACTGAACGCTCAGATCCGACACGTTACAGTAGTACGTTGCAATTGAGTGTCAATCTTAAAACTTAATTTCCGTTTCACTGCTTTAGTGTAACTTGGCTAGATACGATATGTAATGTGTATAATGTGTTACATATACTTTCTTAACGTCGAAACAAAATAAAGGCGTTAAGAATGTTTTATTTTTAAAATTTAATTGATGCTATCATACCTATCTAATAGATCAGTCCAAAGAAAAGGCGCGAATATTTACTCGTGGCGTTTGGCGCGAAATTATGAATGCTTTTTATAATTCTTAGACAGGTGAACTGTTGCAAAAGTACGGTGGTATACACAAGTATATTTAGAGCAGTACTCCCAATAGCTTAATGGTTAGCGCGTTGGGGATATAAAAGTAAAAAAAAAGCGCATTCACGTTGGCGACATGGTTTTAATCCTCCTTGTGACCAAAATTTTGAATCTCTTTTCAGCTCGATTTTACGTGGGTTTCTTTTCCTAAAACGGACGGAAGACCTCTCGTTGCTCGCAACGAGATCGTATCTAGTTATTATTAATTATTCTTTTTATTATTTTTTTGACTTTCTAAATTTGTGCACGCGATTTCTCGAAGACTACTGGATGGAATTACACGAAATTTTCAGAACAGATGTGTCGTTACATGAATTTTGTATATCCGGGAGATCTTTTGGAAATTCCTATCTGGTGCCAAGTTACAGGACATTTCCTGAAATTAAAATGACATTTTGTCCACGATTAAACTCAAAAACGGTAAAAGATATCAACATGAAACTTTCAGGGATTATAGATCGTGATATATACTATCCAGGACACGACCTTTCGTTCGTCGTCGGTACTTCCTGTCGTAAGGAGAAACGAATCAAAAAAATTGAATTTTCTAACTTTTTTGTTTTTCAATATTTTTTATTTATTTTTGGAATGCTAATAGAGACCCTTCTATTGATGCTTACTATATAATTTGTTTGAAAATTGATAAATCAAAACTCTAGATATTAACATTTAAAAATCTGAAGCGGGACCAAGATGGAGGCTGTCTCTGCCAACTCCGCCATTTCGCGAGTAGAGGTCTATGGAGGCAGCTGAGCGTTTGATTAAACCATTCTGACATAAGGATACATGAAATGTAAAAAAACTACTTGGACTTTCACGTAGTAGTATGTTGCAATTCAGTGTCAAACTTAAAACTTAATTTCCGTTTCACTGCTTTAGTGTAACTAGGCTAGATACAATATGTAATGTGTACAATGTGTTAAATATACGTTCTTAACAAAATAAAATAAAGGCGATAAGAACGTTTTATGTATTTAATTTCATTGAAGCTATCACACCTATTCAATAGTTCAGTCCAAAGAAAATGCGCGATTATTTACTTGTGGCGTTTGGCGTTTGGAGCGATATTATGAATAGTGGCCCACCTTTTATAATTCTTAGACAGGTGTACTGTTGCAAAAGTATACACAAGTATATTTAGAGCAGTACTCCCAGTAGCTTGATGGTTTGCGGATTGAGGATAAAAGAAAAAAAAGCGCATTCACGTTGGCGACCTGGGTTCAATCCTCCTTGTGACCAAAATTTTGAATCACTTTTCAACTTTTCATTTTACGTGGGTTTTTTTTTCCTGAATCGGACGGAAGACCTCTCGTTGCTCGCAACGAGATCGTATCTAGTTATTATTAAGGCCTTCCGTCTTCACGGAAGACCTTATAGTGATTCTATTGTTTCTTATTATTATTATTTTTTTTTTTTTTTGACTTTCTAATTTTGTGCACGCGATTTCTCGAAAACTACTGGATGGAATTATGTGAAATTTTCTGAAAAGATGTGTCGTAATATGAACTTGATCTATCTGAGCGATTTTTTGAAAATTCTTATCTGGTGCCAAGTTACGGGACATTTCCTGAAATTAAATGACATTTTGTCCACGATTAAACTCAAAAACGGTAAAAGATATCAACATGAAACTTTCAGGGATTATAGATCGTGATATATACTATCCAGGACACGACCTTTCGTTCGTCGTCGGTACTTCCTGTCGTAAGGAGAAACGAATCAAAAAAATTGAATTTTCTAACTTTTTTGTTTTTCAATATTTTTTATTTATTTTTGGAATGCTAATAGAGACCCTTCTATTGATGCTTACTATATAATTTGTTTGAATATTGATAAATCAAAACTCTAGATATTAACATTTGAAAATCTGAAGCGGGACCAAGATGGCGGCTGTCTCTGTCAACTCCGCCATTTCGCGAGTAGAGGTCAATGGAGGCAGCTGAGCGTTTGAATAAACCATTCTGACATAAGGATACATGAAATGTAAAAAACTACTTGGACTTTCACGTAGTAGTACGCTGCAATTCAGTGTCAATCTTAAAACTTAATTTCCGTTTCACTGCTTTAGTGTAACTGGGCTAGATACGTGTGTACAATGTGTTAAATATACTTTCTTAATGTCGAAATAAAATAAAGGCGATAAGAAGCTATCACACCTTTTTGATAGATCAGTCCAAAGGAAAGGCACGAATATTTACTCGTGGTGTTTGGCGCCAGATTATGAATAGTGGCCCGCCTTTTATGATTCTTAGAAAGGTGTAGTGTTGCAGGTGTACTGTATACACACAACTATATTTAGAGCAGTATTCAAAATTTATTAGTTTTTCAAGAAACGTAACCACTGTGTTTCCCATGCACACTTGTGTCATATTAAACTAATACAAAAGAAAGAAATAAGAAAACCTTTTTTAAATAAGATCGTCTAATGGAGTTTATATTAACATTCTTTTCTCAAAAATATGATTCAAGTTATTGAACATAAATGGTACCTGATACCTTGACGTAGGGTGAATCATGTTTTTCGGCGAACCATTTCAACCTTTTCGTGAAAGTGTAACTAATTGGCATAGTTCACTCTGGGGATAAACGAGAAATAAAAAAAAAGGTTTAAATTATAGTCACTTCACTGCCTTTGTGTTACTTACCTATATAATGTGTACAATGTGTTAAATATATTTTCTAAACCTCGAAATAAAGGCTAGAAGAACATTCTTTTTTCTTAATTTCATTGAAGATATCACACCTATTTAATAGCGAAGATTTAGTCGTGGCATTTGGTGCCTTCTATAATTTTTAGACAGGTGTACTGTTGCAAAAGTATAGACTAGTACATTTAGAGCAGTACTCCCAATAACGAAAAAAAAAGGCGCCACGATTTACTCTTGACGGTATGCGGGAAATTGTGAATGGCCTGCACATGGACGTCGGAAGCAAATTAAAAGGGGGGGCTAATCGAAAGTGAGGGGGCTAAACCAATAAAAAAAAAAAGTAAATCCCAATTTCAATACTTATATAATATCTTTTTTTCCGACGCCAATGGAGATTAACGAGTGCAGAAGTAAATAGAAGTGCAGAAAAAGATTATATCAACATGCCTTAATATGAAATCGCATGGGAAAGAGTTAAATTCATATAGAATAAATGAAGTAAAAGCCAGCTCCATTCGATAATTCTACACCAGTGGCAGATTCAGGATTCTTGAGAAAAAAAGGACCAGTTTGTGGTCAGAATAGGGGCCCACAGCCATACCAAAAATATTATTTATTACATCTATATATATTTTGGACACATACTTGACAGACCAGGACTAGAGAGAACTGTAGCTCTCCGGTAAAATATATTGACAGACCGGAGAGCTACAGTGTCACCCATTGAAAAAGAAAGTGTATATTCATTGCACACGTGCGTTGTTTCTCGATTTATTTCGGTGTATATTTAAACTCAAAATATTACACACAAGCTGTGTGTTCCTAACATATTTCTTCACTACAGTACTTCCATAATAAAATTCCAAAATACCCCCCCCCCCCCCTTTCCACCAAAAAAGTTGTTAACAAACTCTCTGGGCCTAAACTTATCACCTTCGAAAAATTTCGCCTGCTTGGGCCTATAGATCAACCATTTGGAGTCTGAAGACAATTGGGTTCACCGCACTTACTTTAATAACAGTTTCCAATCATGAAATTCAATTATCCCCACAAACCAATATTTTTTTCCCTCAACCATGAAACTTGCGACTTGGGTTCAATCCCCTTTGTGTGCAATTTTTTTTTCAGCTCGATTTTACGTTTTTTTTTGTTTTTTTTTTGGGGGGGGGGGGGGTTTGGAATCGGACGGAAGACCTCTCGTTGCTCGCAACGAGATCGTTTCTAGTTATTATTATTATTCTTTTTATTATTTTTTTCCCAAAATTTTGTGCACGCGATTTCTCGAAGAATACTGGATGGAATGACATGAAATTTTCAGAAAAGATGTGTCGTAACATGAACTTGATCTATCTGAGCGATTTTTTGAAAATTCTTATCTGGTGCCAAGTTATGGGACATTTCCTGATTTTAAAATGACATTTTGTCTGTGGTTAATCTCAAGAACGGTAAAAGATATCAATGTGAAACTTTCAGGAATTATAGATCGTGATAGATACTAACCAGGACGCGACCTTTTGTTCGTCGTCAATACTTCCTGTCGTTAGGATATGCGAATTGAAAAAAGCGTATTTTCTAACTTTTTTGTTTTTCAATATTTTTCATTTATTTTTGGAGTGTTAATAGAGACCCTTGTACTGATGTTTACTATATAAGTTGTTTGAATATTAGGTAATCTGAACTCTAGATATTAATATTTGAAAATCTGAAGCGGACCCAAGATGGCGGCTGTCTCTGTCAACTCCGCCATTTCGCGAGTAGGGGTTTATGGGGGCAGCTGAGCGTTTGATTAAACCATTCTGACATAAGGATACATGAAATATGAAAAACTACTTGGACTTTCACGTAGTAGTACGTTGCAATTCAGTGTCAATCTTAAAACTTAATTTCCGTTTCACTGCTGTAGTGTAACTGGGCTGGGTATGATATGTAATGTGTTAAATATACTTTCTTAACGTTGAAATAAAATAAAGGCGATAAGAACGTTTTATTTATTTAATTTCATTGAAGCTAAAAACCTATTTAATAGATCAGTCCAAAGAAAAGGCGCGAATATTTACTCGCGGCGTTTAGCGCGAAATTATGAAAAGTGCCCCAACTTTTCTGATTCGTAGTCAGGTGTACTGTTGCAAAAGTATACACAAGTATATTTAGAACAGTACTCCCAATGGCTTAATGGTTTGCGCATTGTGGATAAAAGAGAAAAAAGCGCATTCACATTAGCGACCTGGGTTCAATCTTTCTTGTGACCAAAATTTTGAATCACTTTTCAGTCGATTCTACAAGGTTTTTTTTTCGTGAATCGGACGGAAGACCTCTCGTTGCTCGCAACGAGATCGTATCTAGTTCTTCATCTTCTTCTTCCTGGGTACTTTTTTGTCCGGGAGTGATCTTGTAAACTACACATCCGACTTAGGTAAAACCTTTTTAGAGTCAGTAGGCATGTTATGTAGATTTGCGGAACGAAGGTCATTTTGCGTGCACGTGCTTGCAAGAGCGTGCACGTCAACACGTGAAATGGCCGATTTAACTGATATAGGCGTAACTTTTTTCCATTTTTGATGAAATGCTTCGAAACTTATAATATACGGATATATTAGTAGCGTAGACAATATGACATGGTCAAAATAGCAAGATCTCACGCGCATGCACGTGCGCTTCGCTCTGATTGGCTGAAACTAAATTCTCAATATCTTTCTTGTTTTTTGACGAAATCCTTTGAAATTTTGAACATAGCCATGCATTAGGATATCCCATAACAGGATATATAGCAGTTATAACGAAAACACGTGCATGCACGTGCGCTGCATTCTGATTGGCTTAAACTTTAAATAGCTATAACTCCCTTGGTTTTCAACCAAACAGAATGGGATTTGGAACATAGATAGATATAATAGATTTCTACAAGAAAGTATGGTCACCATGCACATGCATACACGTGCGTGTACGTGCGCTGCAATCTGATTGGCTGAAACTAAAACAGCTGTAACTCCCTTGGTTTTCAACCAAACGGGATGGGATTTAGAACATAGATAGATGTAATGGACTTCTACAAGAAGGTATGGTCACCATGCTCATGTATGCACGTGCGTGCACGTAAAATGAGTAAATTCAAAAATACACTTGAATGAGTGTATTTTTTCATACTTTTGGATAAAATACTTTAATATTTAGCATATTAAAATATATAGAATGTGTAGACAAGATGATATGGTCATTACGCACATGCATTCACGTGCGCACGCGTGCAATGCTAAAATTTGAATGAACTTGGTACACTTCTGGGTAAACGTTGTTAAAGTCTAAAATGCATAGCGTTTGCCTTCTTTAATGAAGCTTAGAGGGAATATGGCATCAAAAGGGAGTTGGGGAGCGTTTGGGGAACATCTGTTACGGTCCCCGTTACAATTAGCACTAGTTAAATTTATTTTACAACTATTCTGGATACTTTATTTTTTTTACATTTCAACTTTTACAAACAGCCCTTTTTGTCGATGTCGGTTCACAAAATTTCCATTCCGACGTCCATGTTGGACATTGTGCGTAAAATATCTTCCAAAGAATATATTACGCTTGCTTATTAATAAGATAAAACAAGATTTGTTTGTGAAACACTGATGCCCCCTTATGACAGCGTATGGCGAGGGTTGAATTCTCTCAAATGCCTGTAAAACTCCAAAGGTGAAGGTCAAAAGTTGGTATCTAATAAAAGGAAGGTCTTGTTACAAGGACTACACCTGTGAAATATGAAAGCCCTATTTCTAACTGTTCAAAAGTGACCAAGGTTAAAGTTTTTAAATAGTGGATCAAACTCTAAGGTCAAGGTCAAAAATATTTATACCAGCTGAAAGGTCTTTTCACAATTAATACACACCTGAAGGATAAAAACCCTAGCTCCAACTAGTCAAAAGTTATGACCTAGGTTAAAGTGTGGTATTTTTTTCGTAAACGTAGGCCCAACTCCAAGGTCAAGAGGTCAAATTTAAAGGTACCCATTGAAAGGTCTTGTCACAATAAATATACTTGTGAAATATGAATATCATAACCCCACCCACTCAATAGTTATGGGCCAGGTTAAAATTGACAACAGACAGAGAGACAAACAGCCAGACAGACAGGACAGGACTAATATACCCGGTTTGCGGTTACACATGATGTAATTGGTTAATATAAACTAACCAATGAGAATATATTTTTCAAAGATTTGTTTTCAAATGACCCAACCCCAGAACACATCTTTTGTGATTGTAAGAGGACGATCTTCTAAAAATGACATCATGATGTTTGATTTAAATTCACTAGTCAAAGATCCTACAATATTGACACATTGCATTTTAAAAACGAGTTTATATTTGTTTACAACACTTACCTTCAATAAAACTGTTTTATGATTGGTTCAAGTCCTAGACCAAGAACAATTGACTTCTAACCCAACTTTTAGATACCGACATATGTCAAGGGTTTGTGTGGAGACCCGAAATCACAAAATATTGACATCGTGAGGATGAGTAGGCATTGGCTCAAAGACATTTGTTTTCAATGTCACATTTTGCCAAAATTAGGGACATAGTAATCTTTCATACAAATGGCTTTAAAAAAAACTAATTAGTTTTGGATTAATTGATTGCCTTCCATGTAAAAGAAAATGGTTACCGTAGGAAATGAAGGAACAAATATTAAATGGAAGTAGATATTTTATGACAAACTCCATATTCGTTTTGTTTGACATTATTATGTGTATGTATTATATTTTGATAGATACATTCATAGAAATTCCGGACAATTTCTTTACAAATTTCCTTATTTTTTGCTGTCTCAAATAAACAAACCTTATTGCTTTTTTACTCCACCGACTCAAAATTGGTTACAAAAGGTACTAAATAGGTAAACTTGGGTGTACATTGATATATATGGACAATATTGTATATTTATTGATTCTTTTCTAGGTAATACTACTTAAAGGGTCGACCGTTCAGGTAGTATTTCATTCTTTGTCCAAAAAACTGGAAAGCATCGACATGCCGACTAATATAACTTGCCCTGAAAAAGAAAATGGTACACTAGTCTTACACGTTGTTAATTATACAAATGCCTATACTGGTGTTTTCTTTTTAGTCTGGATTTCTTCTTCAAGTCTTTTTGCAATTCTTTGGATTTCTCGTTCAATGTTTAGAACGCAGTTTTCGCAACCCCGATTCATTGCCATAGCTGTATGTTCTTGTGACTTTCTGTTTGCAGGTGAGTATATTTTTTGGAGAATTAAAAATTACTTTTAACAATTATCACCAGAAGTGGCAATTATAATAAATAAAAAAAAAGAAAATGTTCAAAACTTCTAAAAGCTAGAAAAATGTGAATGTCTATCAATGTCTAGTCATTTTGATCTGTGAAATCGAAAACAAAAACAACCTTAGTTTAGGGACCTCGTTTAATCTTTGTCAAGACGCAGAATTGATCATCCTTGTATTACCTGTAATTCATTAATTATTAGTCATGACACAAGTCAACATCAAAGTCAATTTGTAATATGTATAGATGTAGGGCCCTTGTTATATCGTGAAATTACAAACGATCATAGAAATGTTGAACTTAGGTATAGGACGCGCTAGGACACACCGTTCACAGAAGAATTTATTGAACTAAATAGAGTGGGGAAAAGTTTGAAGAGTATTTCTTTTTAAGTGATGAAAAAAAGGAACAAGAGTCCCATGGACCATATTGCTAACCTGGGCACATTGGTTAGAAAAAAAAAAGATTTGTATTGAAAAGGCTAAATATATAGGTGATCACGATTAATCCCGTCCCTGGAAGAGAAGGGGGGGGGTAAATTTTATTCACAATTGAATCTAAACAACTCGGAATATTTCATATATTGCTTTGACTATTCATAAAAAGTTTGATCTTCTTTTGTGGACTTTCCTTTCCTCAGAGGATATGATTTGAGCAAATTTAATTTGAATATACCTTACCCGAGGATGCTTCTGAATAAATATTACTAGTCATGAATTTTCTTTTCTTAAGGTAATTCCATCCTCCTATGATGTCATAAGTTTTTGCAAAAACTATTATTTAAATTCATACCCAATAGAACAATATCTTTTGGAAGAATGCTTTTCAATAGGTTTAATTATAAATATTGTTAAGTAAAAGAATTTAAAAAGTGCATATTTTCTTTTGTTAATCAATAATTCAATCTTTAAAAAATATTGACAAGGGCAGTAACTCCTTCTCAGGTATCTTCATTTAAGAATTTTCTTCATTGTACTTCTAAGGTAAAATACTTTCCCTGATATTCAAAATTCAACAGTATCTTATTAGTAGCAAGTATTTCGGAACTTTCAGTATTAGAATTATGCATTTAAACCAGTTTTTACATGATTTTTTATAATACTTTTTTCAAAAAAATGTACGACTTTTTTTGCTGCCATAGACTTTTCTATATTTATTTCTCCCATCTTAAATAATATGGCAACCTATAAATTTATTGCAATTATTGGTAAATTTAAACCATATTTAATGAAAATAAATACAGTTTTTGTACTTTGAACCATTAAAATTGTGAGGGTGGAAAGACCTTAATAAGAATATGTTATCGAGTTTTCCTGTTAATATTGCATGTCCAATAACAAAATGGTTATAGAAATATAATGTTGGTGACAATATGATTATTCTGATTGTTTAAATGTGATAATTAAAGGACTGGAGTTAAGGCTCAGTTTTTTAATAAACAAAGAAAATGCTTGAGCGTATATTAAAACAGCAGTCGGTGTGTGATAAATGTGCAATAAGCACCAGGAGAAACTTGGCAAATTTTGCTACGTCACGTTTCACAGTTTGCTGAGAAATAATGGGATTTTTCTATAATAGTTGTATGGAGTGTTTAATAATTTTTCCATATCTATTCAACACTGACCAAAACCACCCACCCTCTCCCCTAAAAATTCCTCTATTCAACCAAAGCAAAGCTTGTAAATATATTTTATTGATAAATGAGGGTAACGTTACAGTGTAATACACTGTGATATGCATACATGAACATGTTTGATTTTTTAATTGTAAAACATTTTTGTAAATGTGTCATGATATTTAAGGAATGAATTAATAGCAACCTAAATTATACTGTGTATAAAACAAGACAAGTTTTCCCTTAAATGCCTTCAAGTTGTTCATATTTTTAACGTAACGTCAAGCGGATTGATACGTTGTTGACATGTCATTGTGACGTAGGCAAACAAGATTATACAATTTAGGCTAACTTTTTAACCAATCAAATGACGCGTTACAAACAAAATTGAATTATTTTGATAAAGGATTGTTTTACATTTGTATAGTTTATCATATGCCATAATATTAATTAACACATTCTCATTATCAATTTCAATCAATATTTCAATTATTCAATTCAATTCTTTATTGAAATCAATATTAGAATTAAGCCCAAATTTCCTCTGCATCACAGTAAACACGTTTACTAACAATTTTCTTCAAATAATAAATTCTTGAATTTTTAAAATTGATATTGCGTTATGACATGTCTATTTTGTCCACATTGAACAAATGAGGTATTTTTAAGGGACTCTCTCAAAATACAGGTACAATTACTATAGGATTATATTCTAGAAAATAGTAAATTTTTCGCACTTTAGAGCAAATTATACAAATACTACAACATATTTTAAGTTCAAATTATAATATATGATAAGTAATACTATATTGTACATTATTTGTAAGAAACACAAAATTTCACCGTCTTTTTTACAGAGGGGGGCATTTCAAAATGCCAAAAAAATGTCGTTTTTATGGAGTACTACAAAATAAGACGGATATAAATGATTTATACAAAAAAATATCGAGATATTATTACATATTTTATACTTTTTTTTTATAACATATTTTTATGACCCCTTCTGTAAAAGCTTCATTTTATCATAACGTCAAATACACTATTACGTCGTCAATCTACATGTACCTATCAGTTAAAAATCGTTTTAAAAATCAATTATAAATTATAAAATGGTAATCAAATTTTTCAAACATTAATTTCATGATTTTGTTTATATTCATAAATTTAAAAAAATGCTTTAAAACAGTAAACACGCTTTATTTTGCTATGATGCGCGAAGTATTCCAATTTTGATATACTGTAATTTTATTTTGGCAATGGAATCCGCAGTAGGTCCCCTTCAGTTGAATATATTTTGGATTATCATATGACACAAACGATATGTGAAGAAGACGAGTAAAATGAAAAGGAAGATTCGAGTTTTCTTCATATACAATTATTGACTGGGTATTCGGGCAACATATTATTTGTTGGACCTGAATTCGAAAATGTTGGACGAGGCCGCAGACCAAAATAATTTTTTTCACCTTCAGGTCGAATAAATGATATGTTGCCCGAATCCAATGCTACATTTTTTGTTATACCCTTAATCACTTAACCTTTTATCAATACACTCTGTATTATCAATTACTTTATTTGGAAAAATTTAGGCTTAGTCAATAAAAATAAAACAATAGCTGAAAAAAAAATCAAAATTATTATATCACAAAAATTATTTATCACAACATACTCTTCCCGTGTTTCTGTCTTTCAAATACTAGTAGCAACGACTCTAAACCTCGGATATTTCCGTTTCGACGATATTGAACGATTATTTGTGACCCAGTGCCCAGTGACGCTGCGGTCTAAAAATTCTTCTGTTGGACTGGCAGGCCGGTCAACATTGAAATTGTTGTATTTGTTAGACTATTTATTTTATTAGTAATAAATATACAGAAAGATATTTATAAGGGTGTAAATAATATATTTTCAGCCCTCTGCGCAAGTTTGCAAGTTGCAAATTATTTCCTTGGTTACTGCGATTCTGGAGGATACCATGGCTGCATTTTCAGAGGTTTCTCCCAGACAGTCTTCATGATGGCTTCCCGTCTTATGGTGGTGCTAATGTCTGTTGAGCGCTTTATTGCACTGAGATATCCGTTCAAGTACAGTAGTTTGATGTCGAAAGAAAGAGTCATAGGTGCCGTTGTTGGATTAGGAATTTACGCAGTGTGTTATATTCCATCTTACTATCTTTCATCCGTCAATTACCCAAGAATATGAAAAATGTTTCCTAATTAGATAGCAGAAATGAGCGCTGACAAATACATCCGTAGTTTGACATTTTACTAAAGAATGTAATGCACTGAAATGAACTAAGATGAATGTTTAGCATTACTGTCTGAGTAGACGATACAATTTGCCCGTGGAATCTTTTCTTTTACAGATATTCGTATCATGCTTGCCTATAATGGGAGTCAACAGCTATGGCTATCAATCTTGGTGTGATTTTCACTGGAACGACAGATCTCTTGGGGGAAGATTTTTCGTCCTTTATTTTGTTTTTGAAGGTTGGTGAAATGCATTGATCTCTATTTATTTGTACTTCTGTTACTTCTACTACTCTAATATTAGCCATTTCTTTATTAACTTAATAAACAAATAGCTTAAAGGTTTCTAAATTGGGTAGATCAGATTCTAAATTGTTCACACCATGGCTCTTTGGGGTACGGTAGGGCAGATGCTGTCATATCTTTTTTCATTTGACGCCATATGTTACCCAAATTTGATAGAAATATTTTAACAATAAATTCAAATGATTTCTATCCATTTTTTTTTAAATGTTACGATTTATTCAAAACTTATCCAGATTTAAAAATGCAAAAGTCGGGTCACGGAGCAGGTCAAAATTTGGTAAGTAACAAAAAATACAACAAATAATGTCTGTAGTCATATTCTCTGTAAAATGGAGTAAAAACGAAAAACAACCTAGAAATTGAACAGTTGAATTAAAGAATTGTTACATCGACACGTATTCCAAGTTGTGGCTTAATAATTTGCTTTGTTGAAAGACGTCAACTTGAGGAGTTCTCTATGAGAACGACAAAAACGATGACAATTTAGAACGTCACGGAGCAGCAAATAACGATGCAATTTCAGGAATAATACTGAATAAACTCTTAAAATGTTGGAGGAATGAAAAAAAATGTCATAAGGGAGTTGTGCACGTGTGTACAAATAGTACAGGCAGTATTCGAGTGACGTAGACTTTATCGGATGAGGAAAGTCTACGGTGAAGAAACGGTTTAACTGTAGATTGTTCTGTTAAATCGAATGGAATGAAACTTTCAATAATATCAAGAAAACAAATATTTCTACATATTATATTGGGCTTATTTTAAATTTCTAGTGAGTAGTATAACGAATATTGACATCGTCCACGAACTTTTCGAACAACCCTCGTACAGCTGAATGAATATATTTTTTAAAATATACAAATAAATTCTTCTCAAAATCCACTGGACCAGAGAAGCTGAAAAATAGATGTAAGATAATTGACCCGAGAGGTAGAATAGGACAATTTAGGGACTTAATAGGACAAAAATTAAAAAGAAATTGCAAAGGCATAATGAATTATAATACAGAAGCATCCTCTTGCAGTGTAGATTTTTTTGTTCAAATAAGGCTCCGGTATATAGTCAGAAGGCTATCCAAAATTTCCATAATAAATCGAAGAAAAACATATGCAGAACAGAGCCATTGACTCAGGTGAGCGCTGTGGCCCTTGGACCTCTTGTAAACAAGGATTGTGTTATAATAACTGATACGACCACATTCATGCCATTACGGATCAAATGTAAGAATTGTGAAGGGTATACCCCAATCCTGATAATCGTAGGGAAAATTATGGCGTATACCTATCGTATGTACGAGTCGTGATCAGCTTCAACATGAAACAAGGAATAAAAATGTGTTGCTTTTTACAGATACAAGCATACGATCGATTAAAAATACAGATCAAATGAGAGTTCCGTCCGGAGAGAAAAAAGGTGTAACAAAAATGCAAATATCATCAAAGACTTATCCGTTAATTTCCTTCTTGTAATTTAATCAATTGTATATTACTGTTAGTGTCAAATGACTTCAGAATCTGATCCTTCAATTAAAGCGAAAACTTCATATACTGCTATAAGAAAGAATGCTTTGTACGTCCTAAAAAATATGTACTTATTTCAGGACTGAGTAATTAAATGGACTTACATACTAGTATATTGTAATGGTACATGTACATGTTAAACAATATAAACATCAAAGGGCAATGTTCCTCTTGTACATAAAGAATCATCTGAGATAATTCTTTGAAAGGATTAATGAGTCAGATTAACGTAATTTGAAAGGAATATACTTGTATGTTTTTTAAGAATAACAATAACTTTAGGTGCTGGTTAGAGAACTGCTCCAAAATATTTTAAGCAGCTTGCTGGCATATTTTGAGAATATTTATATTGTCGCCGTAAAAACATTTTAAACAAAACAATTCCCAAATATCCGAATTCCTTTCCAATGCAAAAAAGAATTTTGAAAATGTGTACATGTTTGTTTTTTTTCTTTGATGAAAGGTGTTGTCATACTTACTATAAAATATTTTCTGTAAAATTGTAGCGTCAAGCAAGAATTTATATATCGGGATATTTTGCAAGGTGATGTTCCACTTTGCTGTGTTTTTCATATTTAAATGTTTCTGCCTTCTGCCTTCTTGAATTATTGTTTTCTAACGTTTTTGTAGGATTTACTTGCATGGCAATCATCGTTTTCTGCAACATCTCCGCCATATATGAGCTTCTCCGCATGAACAAAGTACGACCACTCGACACGGGATCAAAAATGGACAAAGATCAAACAAAATTTATAGTGATGATGGTGGCAATCTCTGTCGTTTACATAGTCTTCTCATCACCCCTTTTAGTGAGTACCAAAAACTGATATTTATGTAACAACTATCATTAAATACATCATAAACTTATAAATACAATCAATTTAAACTTAATTTGGAAGTTATTGTTAATTGATTATATGTTGTTTTACCTTCCATTTTAGAACTTTTCGCTTATGTAGAAACGTCACCATATACCTGTGGAAGACTTATTTAAATGCAGTTTGAAATGAAAAACAAGATGTGTTTGTAAAACACTGATGCCCCCGTATGGCAACATAGGAAAAATTAAAAAAAATTTCTTAATTGCAAATTTAATATATTGGTGCCCAAAGTATGGTATTCCCACTGAAAATACAATTGTAAAATATAAAAGTAGACCAAGGTTGAAGATTTTTCATAAGTACGCAAATCTTCAAGGTCAAGGTAATTGGTATCCAATGAAAAGCCTTACCACAAAGAATAACTATTAGAAATACATGTATGAAGAAAGTCCTAGCCCTAAACGTTCAAAAGTTATGGCCAAGATTAAAAAATTTAAAAGTGGGACAAACTCCAAGGTCAAAGTGTCAAAGTTCTTGATATCAAATGAAAGGTCTTTCCACAAGGAATACATATTTTAAGTTTAAGAGCACTAGCCTTAACCCTTTAAAAGTTATCAAGGTTTGCTTTTTTTAAAGTAGGTCAAATTCAAAGGGTCAAAGTTCTTGGTATCCAATGAAGGGTCTTGTCACAGGAATTACAAACGTGAAATATGAAAGCACTAGGCCTTAACGTACAAATTTTATGGCCAGGGTTCAAGTTTTTTCATAAGTACGGAAATCTCGAAGGTCCAAACGTCTACCGGTGAGTTTATGGTGTTCAATGAAAGGTCTTTCCTAAAGAATGCATATATAAAGAATAATGTCCTGATATCTACTGTTCAAAAGAAGATATCGTCAAAGTATAAGTTTGAAATTTTTTTGTAAAAGTGAGTCAAACTCCAAGGTCAAGATCAAGACTGCTGACACAGGGTGTACAGAGTGAAGACAAAAACATTCTCAAAGTAAGAACTGACACATCTTCTGGACATAATTTAGTATAAACTGTGTATGATGTATACAATGGATCCTACTGAACAGTCAAGGGAGGGGCTACTCACCCTATACAATCCCATGGCTGCAAATTCGGTGATACCCATAGAAAGGTCTTGTCACAAGGAATACACATGTGAAATATGAAATTCATGACTTTACGAAATCAAAAGTTATGGGCAAGGATAAAGGTTTTTGTGGATAAAGAGACAGAGACAGGCAGACTGACGGTCACGACAAAAAACTACATGTATATACCCCCCGAAACTTCGTTTACAAGGGCTTTAAAAAATCGTTTGGTAGTAATACATGATCACTCGCCTCAGGCAGATATAATACGGACCTTAGCCTCACATACTTTTACTCGGAGAATATTTTACGTTATGATATTGCTAGGAATATTTAATGTAGGTCTTAATTCATAATCTTAGAACAAGTTTAACACCTTCCTTCAATAAACTTTGTCCAAAAAAATGAAGATATGTCAAATAAGTCAAGATAAAATTTACACCATTTTTCGCCTGAAAATCACATATTTTGACCAATATTTCAAAATAAACATGACTGACTCCAACTTTTTCATTATTTTAAAGTACTCGATACTTGTGACTGATCAGCGCTTAAGTCGTAAAAAGCTTGATTTAAGAAAAAAATTTATTGCCTATTTAGTTTTTTATTGACCCAAAATTATGTTTTTAGTGCAAAAATGTCACACAATAATTTACGCGCATTACTTTTCAAGATTTGTTCAATGATTAATATTATTCAAACAACTAGTATTTTACGTAAAATAAAATAATATTTATTGCCATTGTATCATCTGATAAAATATGGTAAAGGTTAAAGTAATTAACCAAAGAGTTTAAATTTAAGTGCAAAAAGGTCAACTTAGTAAGTCAGTAAGATGCACACTGACCCTATTTTCTCGTCGATTTTGAGTCCCACTATGTGAGTACTTATCCAAAATATACTTCTAAAAAAAATCCTTGATTTAACAAATTTCACGAGTGACATATCTTCACAAGAAAACTACCGGGTTACTGCTTGGTTAATAAAAGTTATGTATTGGAAGCAATACCATAAACATAACAATTAATTCTTATGTAAATTATTTTTTTTTTGTCACAGGTACGTCTTTTCTGTAACCAACTTGAAATCAATCTTTCGAAACAAAAAGACTTTGTTGGAATCCGTCTGAATATTGTCAACAACATGATGAATGCCCACCTGTTTCTTTTCATCCAATTTCTCTTTCATCCGAAGGTACTTGAAAAGTGGAGGAGATGTTTCGGCCGAGGTAGAAATGAGGATCCGAGTTCCACGATTCCAACAACCACCACTTCATAATATAAATTAAAACAAAAGACGATTGTAGCTGTTTTTTCTTCTTCTTCAAATTTTGACTTCAAAATATGAAGTACCTATAGAACAATTTTGTGGGCATTCTCTATCATATCACTCTCAAGTTTGTTTCTGAATAAAGCTTTGTGAATCCTTTCTTAATCTGCTTCAAATAACTACTTCCTCCCTTATATACTGGACAAAAAAAGTTAGGGATATTGGGCATTTGGTTTGATAAAGTTTTTGAGAGAAACAATTAGTGAAATACCAAAAAAACATTGATTGAGAAAAACATTTTGTTGCTTGAATCCGGTTCATTGAATGCGTCTTCACAATTTGCACGTGCCCATGAGCCGTACGATAAAAATGAGGTACTCACTGGGTAGTTGTGTAATGCAGACAATCGGTCAGCAGACATCACTACGTTATTGGAAAGGTCATCAGCAACTGAACGCGACTTAATTAGAGGTATGCCACCACAAAGACGTCATTTACAGGCAAATGAGCGCAATCAAGCAATCGGAATGCTTTAAGCTGGACAAACCCAGCGAGATGTTGCTTTCCGGTTTGATGTGTCCCAGAGTGTCATATCTAGACTCTGGACACGATTTCAGGGGACTGGTACAGTCAATGAGAGGCAAGGAGTGGACAACCCCGTGCTTCAACGCAACGCCAAGACGGTACATCGTTACGTTGGCTCGGAGACATCGTCTTCTACCAGCCCCAAGACTGGCTCGTCAGTTCAATGTTGCCACAGGCTTGCACATTACACCCCAGACTTTGAGAAACAGACTTCATGCTACTAACCTCAGGAATTACAGGCCAGTAGTGCGCCCCAGACTTCTTCCACGTCATCGACAAGCGTGCTTGGAATTTGCACGTAAACATGTGAATTGGGAAAGACGAGGGTGGGAGCCGGTACTGTTCACAGATGAGTCCCGATTCTGCCTTGACTTTCACGATGGTCGTAAGCGTGTGTGGAGAGAGGCCAGACAGAGATACAGCCAGGCATTGGTGGCTAACACAATCGGTTTGGGGGTGGCTCTGTGATGATTTGGGGTGGGATCTCTCTCGCGGATCGCACTGACATGATAGGCATCAGGGACGACACTGACTGCTCTCCGATACAGAGATGACATTCTGCACCCTGTTGTTTGCAGGAGCAATTGGGCCAAATTTCATTCTGATGGACGATAACGCTCGTCCTCATCGTGCTCATTTGGTTCAGGAGTATCTACAGAGGGAAACTTTTGAGCGTATGGAGTGGCCTGCTGTCTCACCGGACCTGAATCCCATCGAGCTTGTGTGGGATCAACTTCAGCATCAACTTTCACAACGTCCAATCCAACCACAGACTTTGGATGACCTTGAAAACGCACTGAGAGAAGAATGGAACAATCTCCCACAACAGAACATTGTGAATCTCATATTGAGTATGCAACATGGATACCAGGCTGTTCTGAGAGCAAATGACGGTCACACAGAGTATTGATGGCATTCTGAATAAATTTTGGACATGTTCTGTAAATTTCAATTTGTTTTTTTCCTGTCAGATTTTTTCACGTCATTCAGTGACAAGTTGTTCTGTGCATATTAACTAAAGTTCATGAAATGAAATCGAGATTTCTGATTAAAATTGAATAAAAATAATGTAAGCGTTTGTTTTTCATAGATTCTGCCAAGTGCGTACAAAGGTTTAATTTTAATTAATGAAATGGTCAATGATCCCTAATTTATTTTGTCCAGTATACTTTTATATATGTATTTGTACCAGACAATAAATTTATTGGGCTGGTCAAGATTTGACAATGAATTGGATCTTACAAGTTAAACCACTCAAATTGACGGATGATTTTTTTGTAAATCCTTTTCTTTATTACATACAAGATTATAAATTAAGCCAGAAACTAGTTCTTAAAAAGATAACCAACGTCGCCTAGGTAAGTGACATTTATGCCACTTTTCTCGAAAATCTTGCGTCCTCTGTTGATCCAGGCCATTTGGCGACTATGTTAAGCATAGAGAAATATGCGTCGATAACAGGTTACACATTAAATAGTATGGCATTGCTTGTTATTCACGAATTCTTCCTCATTACCTGAAATGCGCAGTGTCCTACCTTGGGACGCGGCGATAGCCCCAAACACTCCTGGGAAGATGGCTTTTGCTTGAAAGTTAATTTTATGCCGGTCTGAGGGTCAGTAGGTAATTTTATGTACCTTCCTACGGCATGCGATTGAGGTAGGTCTCCTCTAGGAAATCTCTGCACAATTTGAAACAATTTATTGTGCAACTCTTATTTTACTTTATGATATAATGTTTTTTTTCGGGTTTCCTAGAGCAGAACACATCCAATTAAGCGCACACTTTCTAATGTCACTCAGCAGTTCTTTCCAGCAAATACATCTTCAAAATCCCAATCAATGGATCAACTCTAATAAACAGACTTGAAAACTAAGATTTAGGAAATGAAAGTTGCCAGAAACGGTTCGTGAGGAGATGGAAGACAGTACAAAAGGTGGATCAGAAAGTTAAAAATAATTCTTTGTAGGATGCAATTTATTTATGAAATGGTAATTGGAAAAAAAGAATAAAACATCAACAACACCAGGTGCGTCAGAAAATGTGGGTTTTGTGTACAATACATAAAGTGATAATTATCTTGTCAGTTATGATGTTAGTGATGATGATAATATGCCACTGGCTGTGTTACATTTTTCTTGAGATTAACTTTATTGTGACTTCAATGAATTGGTGGAACATAATGAAAATGTCTGATGATGCATGTAAATTCACTGATTGGGAAAGACTTTTGCTTTTTGCCTCGACTCATATACCTTTCTTTAAAGGATATACCTTTCTTTAAAGGTTGCTAAGTAAGCTAATTTGATTTAACACCAACAGAAGTACATATTTACGTTTTTAGATATTTCATTTGTTACTTGATGCCATTATCTGGTCACTTTAAATAAGGTCAAAGAGTTTTCGAGATATCGTGTGGAAACGAAAGCGTAACAAATAGACAGAAAGACGGACAGCTAGACGGACGGACAGACCCATTTAATAGCCCCCACTTTTCAAGCGGGGGACAACTAACTAAGTACATATTTATGATGGGCAAGAGTGCCTCTTCCAAAATTGTCAATTTTATGGCCCCAGGATCAGGGGTTCTAGTGCTAGGGAGGGGCTATATAGATTATATAGTGAAAGTGCATTATTTCTTTGAAAATCTTCTCCCTGCTCCTGGGTAGTAAATAAACTAACTAAATAGTTATGATGAGCAAGAGTGCCTCTTCCAAAATTGTCAATTTTATGACCCAAGGGTCCGAGATTCTGGTGTTAGGGCGGGGCTCTATTGATTATATAGTGAAAATGCATTTATTCTTTGAAAATCTTCTTCTCTGCTTCTGGGTATGAAATAAACTAACTAATCACATAGTTATGATGAGAAGGAGTGCCTCTTCCAAAATTATGAATTTTATGGCCGTAGGGTCAGGGGTTCTAGTGCTAGGGAAGGGCTATATATATTATATAGTGAAAATGCTTTATTTCTTTGAAAATCTACTTCTCTGATCCTGGGTATTAAATTAACCAACTAAGTACATAGTTATGATGAGCAAGAGTGCCTCTTCCAAAATTGTGAATTTTATGACCCAATGGTCAGAGGTTCTAGTGCTAGAGAGGGGCTCTATTGATTATATAGTGAAAATGCATTATTCTTTGAAAATCTTCTTCACTGCTTCTGGGTATGAAATAAACTAACTAAGCACATAGTTATGATGAGCAAGATGGCCTCTTTTAAAATTTTGAATTTTATGGCGCCAGGGTCAGGGGATGGGTGTTAGGACGGGGCTCAATTGATTATATAGTGAAAATATATTAATTCTTGGAAAGTCTTTTCCTTTGCTCTTGGGTTTTATGCCAATGATCCAAATATATATATATTTATGATGAAGAAAGGTGCATCTAGCAAAATGGTTATTTTTTTATGCCCCCCCTTGGGTCTGGGGGGGGGGGGTGTTACAGTCTGAAAATAAATTAATGCTTTGAAATCCGCTCTTTGGTATTAATCAACCATGAATTTGCAAAATTTTGAAATATGTGTCCCCAAGGACTCAGTGGTTCCTTTGGGTGAGGTGCAAAACTGGTTATAAAGTGGAAGTGCATTTTCTCTTTGTAACTATGATCTACCTCTGGGTATTAAGTAAATGGAGTAAGCAATCTAAGTTGATAGTTATGATAAGCAATGGTGCTTCTTTCAAAATTATGAATTGTAAATTTCATGGCCTCTGGTTTAAAACACGAACCAAAGTTCATTGTTTGGAAGTTGTTACACAATACTCAGGTGACCTATAAGGCCCGTGGGTCTCTTGTTTAAAATAAAGCAAAGAAGATCATCGAAACTGTAACTTTTGCGAGTCGGCTGAACTGTCAAGAGAAGGATTGGCAAAATCCATAACGCTCTGAAACCGACTTTTTCACTACATGCAAATTGAAAGCTGCATCATGCTTCAAACACTTCGGAGTTGAAACCCCATATGTTACTTAACCGAAACCCGGGGGCGGGCGGCATATGTGCCCCATTTACACGGTGTACATGCCAATATCTCTTGTTCTAACAATTTGTACATAGAGTCTGGATCTTCCAGTTTTCTTCTGTTGTTTAATCAAAACATATAGAGATTCAGAATCTGAAATAAACTGAGGTCTAACGATAGAGTTCAGACACAAAATAAAGGAATTATTTATTCAAAACTAAAGTGAAATTTAATACTCTTTCTAAATTGAAAAGAAATAAAGACGATGTTACTTCAATTCTTCTTTGTCAAAAATAACTCTCAATTTGTGTGGGTTTCGACTTGATTTCTTTTCAATTTCAATAAAAGTGATAATTTGAGTTATGTATCTATTTTACTAAATATATTTAATATGAGTAATATGTGTTAACCTGACTTTTAGATTAAAAAAATATACACGGTGTATAGAAAGACAGTAAAAATATGCAAGTAAAG